>NC_092236.1:46057467-46124967 GCF_036320965.1 Panulirus ornatus | reverse complement strand
TCTTGGTCAATCTTTCCTCACTCATTCTCTCCATGTGCCCAAACCATTTCAAAACACCCTCTTCTGCTCTCTCAACCACGCTCTTTTTATTTCCACACATCTCTCTTACCCTTACATTACTTACTCGATCAAACCACCTCACACCACACATTGTCCTTAAACATCTCATTTCCAGCACATCCACCCTCCTGCGCACAACTCTATCCATAGCCCACGCCTCGCAACCATACAACATTGTTGGAACCACTATTCCTTCAAACATAGCCATTTTTGCTTCCGAGATAATGTTCTCGACTTCCACACATTCTTCAAGGCTCCCAGGATTTTCGCCCCCTCCCCCACCCTATGATTCACTTTCGCTTCCATGGTTCCATCCGCTGCCAGATCCACTCCCAGATATCTAAAACACTTTACTTCCTATCACACACACACACACACACACACACACACACACACACACACACACACATATATATATATATATATATATATATATATATATATATATATATATATATATATATATATATATATATATATATATATATCGTGGAAAAGCGTTATGTGGACTATGTCGTCACATAGGATCATAGCGAGAGACCAGTGAGGCTATCATGGCCACAGCCGCTGGACGGGCTGTGGAGAGGGCCACTCAAGGGAGAGAAATGTGGGAGATGTCAGGATAGGCCTTGCTGAAGCTGGGGGTGTGGGAAGTGGATGATCGTGAAAGGGGTGGAGGTCCAGGGAGGGGAGGGGGGGGGGGGGGACGGGAGGCCTGTGCAGTGGGTGAAGTTCTGGGGAGGGTAGGGTTCTGTAGGGGGTAGGGGTTTGGGGAGGAGAGGGTCGTTCAGGTGGTGGGGAGCTGGAGAAGGGATGGCCTCGCAGGGGGAGGAGGTTTGTGAAGTGGTGGGTCACGCAGGGTGTGGAGGTTTTAAGAGAGTGGAGGGGGTCTGGGAAGGGGAAGTCCATGTATGGAGCAGGGGGTTCGCTGGAGAGGAGGGCAGTGCAAGGGACGATGGTCAAGGGGAAGAGGGGAATGTGTTGGGGTTGGAGATCTGGGGAAGGGTGAGGGTCGGGAGAGATGGGAGGACCATACATAGGTCGGTCGTCGTATGATGGAGGCAGCGCCATGCACCATGCCCACCTGCACAGTACACAAAGTGGTCAAAGCTTTCAACCCGAAAATAGCAACAACTTTTCAGCTAGGTTCAGGGTCAGCCTAGGATGAGGATGATGATAATGATGATAATGATAATAGCAATATTAATGATAATGATAATAATGGTAATAATGATAATGATAATAATAATGATAATGATAATAACATCAACAACAACAATAACAATGATAATAATGATGATAATAATATTGATAATAATGATAATGATAATAATGATAATGGTAATAATAATAATGATATTTATGATAGTAATAATGCTTATGTTAATGATAATGATAAAGATAATAATGATAATAATAATGATAATAGTAATAATAATAACAATGATAATAATAACAATAATGATAATAATGATAACAATAATACTAATAATAATAATGATGATAAATATAATAATAACGATAATAATGATAATGATAATAATAATGATAATAATAATAATAACAATAATAACAATAATAATAATAATAGTAATAATAATAATAGTAATCATAAATGGTCTATCAGATAGATTTGCAACCACAAGTGAAAGTGTGTTTAACAATAAACATAGGCAAAATGTAAAGGTGACTGTTAAACAGATTACCATTGCACAGGCATGAAGGTGGAGGAAACATAGTCTGATGACTATTAGTGATGCTCACACTAGTTAGGATAAGATGTTCTTGAAGCTGTCTTGTAACACCTGCGTTATTATCATCATCATTACTACCGTCATTATCATAACTGTTATCATCATTATTATCACCATTATCATTATTATCAGGAGTATTATTATCATTACTACTGCTACTACTACTATAACAACTACTATTGCTATTGCTATTATCATTATTATAATCTTTATCATTCTCAAAAATATTATTGCCACTATCATCTTTATGTTTACACAACCTCAGGACTCGATTTATGAGCTCCTGCAGCAAAGTGGCTGCACCTCAAGGAGCAGGAAGATGATGGACTCCTTTGGGCGGTAAGGTTCCTCATCTCGGTAGAACTCCTTTCCGTCCATTGATGATGATACAACCTGGAAAAAGGCGGCTCTTTATTCGCGTTAGAATTACTTTTGTTTTTCGACAGTGGCATCTAAGACGACGAGGGCATCTCAATGCCATCTCACATACATTGCCTTTGGGTGCCTATGACAGACTCCCTACTTATCGACCATCCCCGAGGGAAGGATGAACAGCTTGTTTGGTTGTGGGTGGACTGCCACGACCAGGATCCAAGCCCAGGGAGACCCACGCGTGACTCATGGTCAGCACTGCTAGACACCGGAACCTAGTAACATCATATATATATATATATATATATATATATATATATATATATATATATGTATATATATATATATATATATATATATATGTATATATATATATATATATATATATATATATATATATATATATATATATATATATATATATATATATATATATATATATATATATATATATATATATATATATATATATATATATATATATATATACAATTGGCATTTGAGCTAAAGCCATATACTATACACCCAAGTATACATTGCTATACCACATATAACATAGTCACGCAGGATATTGCCAATTACATGTAACCTATTACCACCATTTGTCGAGCCAAAGTCACTATATCATTATCAGACAGATATACACCCAGGATAATTGCCTACAAAACACTTGTAGGCTAATTAGTTGGAGGTTCCTCGCACCACGCGCGGAAACAGACAGAAGCAAAACACAAAACCTCTCCACCCATTTGTTCCTAACGTCCTTCCTGCGGGAGTTAACAAAGGCAGGGGGGAAGAGTCGTGAGTAAGGGGGGGTGGGAGAGGATGTGGTGTCGGGGAGAGAGAGAGAGAGAGAGAGAGAGAGAGAGAGAGAGAGAGAGAGAGAGAGAGAGAGAGAGAGAGAGAGGTTAATAGGTGGAGTTAAGGAGTGGGTCAGTGAGGATGGATCAATCACAAAACGAAAACGATGTCTACCTTAGATGAAAACGGGGACATAAACAAAGGAAGCGTAGCTGTCTGTGCGGATCTCCCATGTTATATCTATGTCCTTATCATCCACCTACATAAAGTCTCTCGAAGGTGATTCGCCACCACTGGAGGTTGAGGTAATGCCTCAGTCATTAGTGAGAACAAGATTATTTATAGGTATCTATGAGAAGTATCGAAAGAATCATCAGCACATTATTGTATCGTAGAATTGTTATCTTGTCCAATCCATAGATAAATTTTTGTTAATTTTTCTCTAACTTGTTTTACGGCTTAGTCCTCTGTAAACACAAGTACGAAAGAACATTTATGAACACAGAATGTTCATCTTGGTTACTATATGTTCTCTAGACAATAACAGATAGAAAGAAACGCACAGGCGTAAGCTTTGGTCTCCAAAGAAATGTAAGCAAGTAGACAGTGTTCGTCACAGTATTACTGGATATGACGTGTGGTACGTGGGAGACATATTTCATGAACAAATGGTCGAAATTTAACCAAGAGGTAAGGGAAGTGGTGATTTTCGACTCATGGACAGCCAAATGTGACCAAATCACAAATCTTATATACTTACAGTTTGGGACATATAAATTTGTTCGAAACTTTACAAACCTTGGTTGGGGTCTGGCCATGTAATGGCTAAAAATGAAAATAAAGATTTGTAGAGCAGCTGAATTAGCTCAAATATCAAATTTATCCTGACCATTGTATGAGGATCGAAGAAAGGCATCTCTCTATACGGTGCATCGTCTCAGTTGACTTAGTATGTGGGGAAAATGCCTTTTCTTTTTTTTTTTTTTTACTTTTTACCCCATGAAATTCTTCAAATATTCAAATCAGAAAATAAAGAAAAACTGACAATGGTGTACTGAACCAAAGCCCATGCATACCTAGTTTCAAGACAATTGACCACAAAATGAAGGAATGGTGCAGAACCTTGGACGTTGAGAGGCGAGAAGAAGAAGAAGAAGAAGAAGAAGAAGAAGAAGAAGAAGAAGAAGAAGAAGAAGAAGAAAAAGAAAAAGAAGAAGAAGAAATTTAGCAAAACCAAAGGAAGGAGATACAGAAGTACTGAAGGGGTAATAAGGAATATTAAAGGGGTGATAAGGAAGTAGATGTATTCTTACACAGTCTAAACTGAGAAGAATGTTTGAGTGAAGATAATCATGAGTGTGGGTGAGCAGTAATTCTTATCTTATACAAGTATTGTGAAATATATGGATTCCTTAACAAGTACATGCATGAAAATGCCAGAGGTAATGTGCCAAAATTTCAAATGAGATGTAACTAAACGAGAAAGGAGAGAGGTGACTTGTCATAGAAAAGGTACAGAAGATCCTTAATGAACTAGTTTACTGAAGTTAGAATCAATTAGATAGATATGAAGACGGAGGTGGCATGAATGAACGAGATACAAATTATAGATAAGATTAAAGTTAATTGTAGAATAATTTACAATCTCATCAGGGCAAGTTGAGTGCTAAAGGACAACTGTTGCCAGTGCCGCTTGTTGACTGAGAATGAGGTAAATATATGTGAGATAATGAAAGATGACTTTTCGACAGTGTTCACAAATGAAGACAGAGAACCTCCAGAGGGGAAATGATAATCCGAATGGGCAGAGGTCGGATACAACTGGCATTTCCAGGGAGGAATGTGTTAGGTTTTAAAGAACTACATATGAAATGTTCCCAAGAGCAACGTGCCATGACACACTCACGGGCCGCCCGAGGTCCGACGTATAGGTTCGAATCCTGATTGCGGGAGTCGGTCTACAGTCGACCTAGCTAACATGAATAGATAAATTCATGGTCGATCGGGTCAAGGGTAGATCTGGTGCTGAAAATGTGCAGAAATTACTCTAATATGCTAGAAAGGAAATCAAGTTGATCCTCTTAAATATAGAGTGGTGTGTCACTGACCTAGCGTAGTGTGTTACATATCAAGAAAAGAATCATTCAAATATATACTTTAGAATATCTCGACTGGATAATTGTTTTGAATAGGGGACAGTCTAGAATCTAGATGTATAGTGGAGGTGTGTCATTTGCATGAGACATTCCTATGAAAGAGCTACGAAAATAATACATACGAGACAGGGACGGGTAGATTGTATTCAGGAATGTTTCGTAAAAGTATTTGAAACGGAGTCGCACAATAGAAAGGAGTCAATAGTGGAGTGTCACAGGGGTCGGTCTTGGGACCTGTGTTATTCTTGGTACACATTTATGTCCCACCTGACGGAGTGAGATCGTACATCAATACATTTACAGCGGATTACGCTTTCCATACTTGCTCGCTATTATCCTCTTTAGCGAAATAGGATCAAGAACATAGATGAAGTGTTTCATTTGCTCGCGTCCACTCTCGAGATGTCATGCATAAAATACCGAAGCCAGAGCCTACCGGTCCCGAGGCAAGAGCCACAGATCAATCCCGTGGTACAACTGATGATGTCAAACACCAGGATACGTTGTTGGGGATTTAGATGATCTAGCAGCTTGAGGGAATGTATAGATGATGAGGTGCAATAACAGTAACTGTCATGTTCAATGTAATGAAAGGGAATTAAGACGGGACTATGGGGAATATTGGTTACATGAGCGAGTTTGAAAGGCTTCAAATTATAAAAAAAACTTCAGGGATGATGATAAGATATACTTTGTCACAACAAACACTGGAGGCAATGTTAGAGTAGTTTATGCATTAATAGCAGACATAGTAATAGCAAACAGATTCAAGAAGGAACGACGTTTATAAGAAAATTCATACTTTTTATTGCGAGACCAAAACATGCATGTTGAGTATGTGTGGAACTCTTACTTAAGAAAGCATGCAAATAAGATATGAGAGTATGAAATGCTCAAATTGGCAGATCTGGACTACAAAGAGCAGTTTCAACGTATACATACATAAACATAGACAGACATATACATACATACACATGCACATATTCATACATGCTGCCTTCATCCATTCTCGCCGCCACCCCGTGACACATGATATGGCACCCCCTTCCCCTGCGTGCGCGCGAGGTAGCGCTAGGAAAAGACAACAAAGGCCACATTCGTTCACACTCAGTCTCTAGCTGTCATGTGCGATGAACAGAAACCACAGCTCCCTCTCCACATCCAGGCCCCACAAAAAATCCCATGGTTTACCCCAGACGCTTCACATGCCGTGGTTCAATCCATTTACAGCACGTCGACCCCGGTATACCACATCGTTCCAATTCACTCTATTCCTTGCCTTTCACTCTCCTGTATGTTCAGGCCCCGATCGCTCAAAATCGCTTTCACTCCATCCTTCCACCTCCAATTTGGTCTCCCACTTCTCCTCGTTCCCTCCACCTCTGACACATATATCCTCTTGGTCAATATTTCCTCACTCATTCTCTCCATGTGACCAAACCATTTCAGCACACATACACACACACACAAACACACACACACACACATATATATGTATATATATATATATATATATATATATATATATATATATATATATATATATATATATATATATATATATATGTATATATATATATATATATATATATATATATATATATATATATATATATATATATATATATATATATATATATATATATATATATATATATATATAGGAAAACAATGTAACTCGTGCGATGTTACAGATATCTTTACTTTTGAGAGAAAGTCAAGATATATCTGTGTTTAGTTCATCCTTGTCGTTTGTGAGCCATATGCTCTGAAAACTACACTATTAAGAAAAAAATAAATCAAATTAGGTCTTGCACGCGAGTCCCTGTATATACTCCCTGGCACGAGAAATTATCATGGCTTGACAAAGTTATGAAGTCTACGGAAGTTTGACACCCAGTGAAGTCAATTACTACCTGAAGTAATCGTCGGGTCTCTCCGCAGTTAGAGACGATATTTATATATACATATATATATATATATATATATATATATATATATATATATATATATATATATATATATATATATATATATATATATATATATATATATATATATATATATAATTTTTTTCACACATATTCGCCATTTCCAGCCTTAGCGTGGTAGCGTTAAGGACAGAGGACTTAGCCTTAAACGGAATATCCTTATTTAGCCCATTCTCTATTCCTTTTTTTTGTGTTTTTTTTGAAAAGTAAAGATAGGAGTGGATTTCCAGCCCCCTGCTCTCTTCCCTTTTAGTCGCCTTTTACGACCCGCAGGGAGTGCGTGGGAAGTATTCTTTCTCCCCTATCCCCAGGGATAATATAATACAGTATAACATAAATGGATTTGTATGTAGCATTTATGGATCTGGAGAAGGCATACGATAGAGTTGATAGAGATGCTCTGTGGAAGGTAATAAGAATATATGGTGTCGGAGGCAAGTTGTTGGAAGCATTGAAAAGTTTTTATCGAGGATGTAAGGCATGTGTACGTGTCGGAAGAGAGGAAAGTGATTGGTTCTCAGTGAATGTAGGTTTGCGGCAGGGGTGTGTGATGTCTCCATGGTTGTTTAATTTGCTTATGGGTGGGGTTGTTAGGGAGGTGAATGCAAGAGTTTTGGAAAGAGGGGCAAGTATGCAGTCTGTTGTGGATGTGAGAGCTTGGGAAGTGAGTCAGTTGTTGTTCGCTGATGATACAGCGCTAGTGGCTGATTCATGTGAGAAACTGCAGAAGCTGGTGACTGAGTTTGGTAAAGTGTGTGAGAGAAGAAAGTTGAGAGTAAATGTGAATAAGAGCAAGGTTATTAGGTACAGTAGGGTTGAGGGTCAAGTCAATTGGGAGGTAAGTTTGAATGGAGAAAAACTAAAGGAAGTGAAGTGTTTTAAATATCTAGGAGTGGATTTGGCGGCAGATGGGACCATGGAAGCATAAGTGAATCATAGGGTGGGGGAGGGGGCGAAAATCCTGGGAGCCATGAAGAATGTGTGGAAGTCGAGAACATTATCTCGGAAAGCAAAAATGGCTATGTTTGAAGGAATAGCGGTTCCTACAATTTTGTATGGTTGCGAGGCGTGGGCTATGGATAGAGGTGTGCGCAGGAGGGTGGATGTGCTGGAAATCAGATGTTTGAGGACAATATGTGGTGTGAGGTGGTTTGATCGAGTAAGTAATGTAAGGGTAAGAGAGATGTGTGGTAATAAAAAGAGTGTGGTTGAGAGAGCAGAAGAGGGTGTTTTGAAATGGTTTGGTCACATGGAGAGAATGAGTGAGGAAAGATTGACCAAGAGGATATATGTGTCAGAGATGAAGGGAACGAGGAGAAGTGGGAGACCAAATTGGAGGTAGAAAGATGGAGTGAAAAAGATGTTAAGTGATTGGGGCCTGAACATGCAGGAGGGTGAAAGGCGGGCAAGGAATAGAGTGAATTGGATCGATGTAGTATACCGGGGTTGACGTGATGTCAGTGGATTGAATCAGGGCATGTGAAGCGTCTGGGGTAAACCATGGAAAGTTGTGTGGGGCCTGGATGTGGAAAGGGAGCTGTGGTTTCGGGCATTATTGCGTGACAGCTGGAGAGTGAGTGTGAACAAATGGGGTCTTTGTTGTCTTTTCCTAGTGCTACCTCGCACACATGAGGGGGGAGGGGGATGGTATTCCATGTGTGGCGAGGTGGCGATGGGAATGAATTGGGGCAGACAGTGTGAATTGTGTGCATGGGTATATATGTATGTGTCTGTGTGTGTATATATATGTGTACATTGAGATGTATAGGTATGTATATTTGCGTGATATCTAAAACACTTTACTTCCTCCAGTTTTTCTCCATTCAAACTTACCTCCCAATTGACCTGACCCTCAACCCTACTGTATCTAATACCCTTGCTCTTATTCACATTTACTCTTAACTTTCTTCTTTCACACACTTTACCAGACTCAGTCACCAGCTTCTGCAGTTTCTCACGTGAATCAGCCACCAGCGCTGTATCATCAGCGAACAACAACTGACTCACTTCCCAAGCTCTCTCATCCCCAACAGACTTCATACTTGCCCCTCTTTCCAAAACCCTTGCATTCACCTCCCTAACAACCCCATCCATAAACAAATTAAACAACCATGTAGACATCACACACCCCTGCCGCAAACCTACATTCACTGAGAACCAATCACTTTCCTCTCTTCCTACACGTACACATGCCTTACATCCTCGATAAAAACTTTTCACTGATTCTAACAACTTGCCTCCCACACCATATATTCTTAATGCCTTCCACAGAGCATCTCTATCAACTCTATCGTATGCCTTCTCCAGATCCATAAATGCTACATACAAATCCATTTGCTTTTCTAAGTATTTCTCACATACATTCTTCAAAGCAAACACCTGATCCACACATCCTCTACCACTTCTGAAACCACACTGCTCTTCCCCAATCTGATGCTCTGTACATGCCTTCTCCCTCTCAATCAATATCCTCCAATATAATTTACCAGGAATACTCAACAAACTTATACCTCTGTAATTTGAGCACTCACTCTTATCCCCTTTGCCTTTGTACAATGGCACTATGCACGTATTTCGCCAATCCTCAGGCACCTCACCATGAGTCATACATACATTAAATAACCTTACCAACCAGTCAACAATACAGTCACTCCCTTTTTTAATAAATTCCACTGCAATACCATCCAAACCTGCTGCCTTGCCGGCTTTCATCTTCCGCAAAGCTTTTACTACCTCTTCTCTGTTTACCAAATCATTTTCCCCAACCCTCTCACTTTGCACACCACCTCGACCAAAACACCCTATATCTGCCACTCTATCATCAAACACATTCAACAAACCTTCAAAATACTCACTCCATCTCCTTCTCACATCACCACTACTTGTTATCACCTCCCCATTTGCGCCCCTCACTGAAGGTCCCATTTGCTCATTTGTCTTACACACTTTATTTACCTCCTTCCAGAACATCTTTATATATATATATATATTCTTTCTTTTTTTCTTTTAAACTATTCGCCATTTCCCGCGTTAGCGAGGTAGCGTTAAGAACAGAGGACTGGGCCTTTTTTGGAATATCCTCACCTGGCCCCCCTCTGTTCCTTCTTTTGGAAAATTAAAAAAAAAAAAAAAAAACGAGAGGGGAGGATTTCCAGCCCCCCGCTCCTTCCCCTTTTAGTCGCCTTCTACGACACGCAGGGAATACGTGGGAAGTATTCTTAATCCCCTATCCCCAGGGATATATATATATATATATATATATATATATATATATATATATATATATATATATATATATATATATATATATATATATATATATATATATATGTATTGCACAGGTATGTGCAGTGAAACAGCATTGTGATTGAAGAGTGGAGAAACTAAAATGCGCAAGTTAGAACTTATTACTCAAAAACTAATCAACATTAAAATCAAATGTTTTGCACGTAATAATTCGAAATCCAAAGAAAAGCTTTCTATCGACATTTTGTTTCGGAACTAATTGTAAAGGTTCTAACACACTATGGTGCGATTCTGAACCTACCTTAAGATAACTTTGAAACAGACAATTTCATCGAAGGATTCCTATTAGGACGCAGATGTAATACTCATTCTGGTGCACGCTCAGTGTTCAATGTATGTATCAAGGGTGCCTAACATCCACAACAAAATCTTTTTCACTGCTGCTAGCAGCTTTTCTCCCACATCGTATATTCATAAACCTTCCGAAAGGCATCTCTATCAACCTCATCACATGCTCTCTCCAGATCCATTAATGCCACATCCTGTCGTTATAGCATACACCTGATCCACACATCCTTTACCACTTCTGGTCACATTGTTCCTCTCCAGTCTGATGGTCTGTACATGCCTTGACCCTCTCAGTCGCTACTCTCCTATACAACTAACCAAGCACACTCAACAAACTTACATCTCTGTAGTTTGAACTCTTATCTTTATCTCTTTACCTTTATATAGTGGCACTAAACATGCAATCCGCCAAGCCTCAGGCACTTCATGATCCATACGTACATTGACGATCGTAACTAAGCAATCAATAACACAGTCACCCGCTTTCTTAAATTCAGCCTCAGTTTTATCAATTCCACCAGCCTTGCCACATTTTGCGTATGGCTTTCACGACCTCTTCCCTCTTCACAAAACCACTCTCCATGATTTATTTCGCATTTCACCCCGACCCAAACATACTTCATCTGCCACCCTATCATCAGACGCATTCAACAGTCCTTCAAAAATCGTTCAATCTCCTTTTCACTCCGTTAGTATCTGTTACTACTTCCCTTTCGCCCCCTTCACCGATGTCCCCATTTGTTCTCTTGTATTTTGAACATTATTAACTTCTCTCCAAAACATTTTCTTATTCTTCCTAAAGTTTACTGATACTTGTTTTGCTCACCCCAACTCTCGTTTGCCCTCTTTTTCAACAATTACACTTTCCTCTTGACTTCCTGCCACTTTCTCTTATATATCCCCCAGTCATTTGCACTCCTTCCCTGTAAGTACTGCCCAAACGCCTCTCTTTTCTCCTTCACTACCAACGTAACTTCTTTACATCACTACTCACTACCCTTCCTAATCTGCCCACCTCCCAACTTTGGCATGCCATATGTATCTCTCGCACACGTCAGCAATATTTCCCTTGAATGCCTCCCATTCCTTATCCACTTCCCATGATTAATTTATTATGTCACCTTTTTCTTTTGATCTTGCTCTTCAATTCAGCAACACTATCAGTAAAACCTCAATTAAAAGTAGACACAGTCATCAGAAAACTGGGAGTATTTACGCCGTCAAATGTAAGGCATGAAAAAATATACACAGTGGCCAGACCGGCAAAATGATAATTGAGAGATGCTATTGGCAGAGTCATTTAGCACGCAGAGAAGACCACAGTAATGTGATCGTTAAATACTGATGAAAAAATGATCACCCTGTAGACCTTAAAAATCCAGTCACATTGTACCCCTCTTATGCCACCCTGTAATGTCATTGAATCTGTCTTGACTGCTAATACTAAGAACTCTAATTTGTCCCAAGGTAACTTTAAAACACATCCTATTATCAACCAAATCATTATGAAAGAATGATCAAGAAACGACAAAATAAGAAAAGTACTTGAACACATATCTCAGTAACCAGGCCAACCTCCCCCACACGACTCCCTCTTAGCCGCGGGGCATCCCCCCCAACCATTTTCCTTCCAACAATAAGGCCTGTGTATACCTCAACATGGCGACGACAAGACGGAGTCTGTGTGATGGTGTTGGGATATAAAACTTTATGAATTACTTGCAACTGATGGAGGCGGATTGTCTCTGTGAAACATGAAGTGCAGCATGTACTGAAATATACATTTTAAATAAATCTTCTGAATTCCTGCCGAATTGCAATTACACCTTCATATATATATATATATATATATATATATATATATATATATATATATATATATATATATATATATATATATATATATTTTTTTTTTTTTTTTCAAACTATTCGCCATTTCCGGCATTAGCGAGGTAGCGTTAAGAACAGAGGACTGGACCTTTGGGGGAATATCCTCACCTGGCCCCCTTCTCTGTTCCTTCTTTTGGAAAAATCAAAAAAAAAAAATAGAGAGGGGAGGATTTCCAGCCCCCCGCTACCTCCCCTTTTAGTCGCCTTCTACGACACGCAGGGAATACGTGGGAAGTATTCTTTCCCCCCTATCCCCAGGGATATATAAATATATATATATATATATATATATATATATATATATATATATATATATATATATATATATATGATATATATTGGAAAGGATCACAATTTTGCGCATGATCAGGATATTCCTATGAGTCCACGGGGAAAATGAAACACGATAAGTTCCCAAGTGCACTTTCGTGTAATAATCACATCATTAGGGGAGACACAAGAGAGAAATATAAGTCAGTTGATGTACATCGAAGAGACGAAGCTAGGACGCCATTTGGTAAACATGCGATTGTCCAAGACAGACAACGAGTGTTCATAAACTTATCATTTTACAAATTTAATCAACAATAAAGTTATCTGATTTGTATAGACCATCACTAATATTAAGATTATAATTCTTTGTGCATTTAACAATAGGGTATTCAATGATATTTCTCGTGGTAATAGGGTTAGAGTTAATAACTGAGATGGCATTGCTCCAGTCAATACAATGATCATAGTTTTTAACGTGATTAAACAAGGCATTTGATTCTTGTCCCGTTCCTATACTATATTCATGTTGCTTAAGTCTAACAGAAAGAACCTTACCAGTCTGCCCAACATTAAATTTATCACAATTTCCACATGGCACTTTATAAATGCATCCAAGAGAATTTTCTGGTGAATTCCTGATTAAGATGTTCTTTATAGTATATATATAGTATATATATATATATATATATATATATATATATATATATATATATATATATATATATATTGTTTTTTCTTACATATTCTCCATTTCCCGCATTAGCGAGGTAACGTTAAGAACAGAGGACTGAGCCTTACAGGGAATATCCTCATTAGTCCCCTTCTCTGTTCCTTCTTTTGGAAAATTAAAAACGAGAGGGGAGGATTTCCAGCCCCCGCTCCCTCCCCTTTTAGTCGCCTTCCCCCTTTAGTCGCTTTCGATCCTGGCTGTTGGAGGTTTCCATGATATATATATATATATATATATATATATATATATATATATATATATATATATATATATATATATATATATATATATATATACACTAAGTTTGGTAAAGTGTGTGAAAGAAGAAAGTTAAGAGTAAATGTGAATAAGAGCAAGGTTATTAGGTACAGTAGGGTTGAGGGTCAATTCAATTGGGAGGTGAGTTTGAATGGAGAAAAACTGGAGGAAGTGAAGTGTTTTAGATATCTGGGAGTGGATCTGGCAGCGGATGGAACCATGGAAGCGGAAGTGGATCATAGGGTGGGGGAGGGGGTGAAAATTCTGGGAGCCTTGAAGAATGTGTGGAAGTCGAGAACATTATCTCGGAAAGCAAAAATGGGTATGTTTGAAGGAATAGTGGTTCCAACAATGTTGTATGGTTGCGAGGCGTGGACTATGGATAGACTTGTGCGCAGGAGGATGGATGTGCTGGAAATGAGATGTTTGAGGACAATGTGTGGTGTGAGGTGGTTTGATCGAGTAAGTAACGTAGGGATGTGTGGAAATAAAAAGAGCGTGGTTGAGAGAGCAGAAGAGGGTGTTTTGAAATGGTTTGGTCACATGGAGAGAATGAGTGAGGAAAGATTGACCAAGAGGATATATGTGTCGGAGGTGGAGGGAACGAGGAGAAGAGGGAGACCAAATTGGAGGTGGAAAGATGGAGTGAAAAAGATTTTGTGTGAGCGGGGCCTGAACATGCAGGAGGGTGAAAGGAGGGCAAAGAATAGAGTGAATTGGAGCGATGTGGTATACCGGGGTTGACGTGCTGTCAGTGGATTGAATCAAGGTATGTTTATGGGTGTGGGTTGGGCCCTTTCTTTCGTCTGTTTCCTTGCGCTACCTCGCAAACGCGGGAGACAGCGACAAAGCAAAAAAAAAAAAAAAAAAAAAAAAAATATATATATATATTTATATATATATATATATATATATATATATATATATATATATATATATATATATATATATATATATATATATATATATATATATATATATATTTTCTTTTTCTTTTTCTTTTAAACTATTCGCCATTTCCCGCGTTAGCGAGGTAGCGTTTGGAACAGAGGACTGGGCCTTTTTTGGAATATCCTCACCTGGCCCCCTCTGTTCCTTCTTTTGGAAAATTAAAAAAAAGAAAGAAAGAAAAAAAAAAACGAGAGGGGAGGATTTCCAGCCCCCCGCTCCCTCCCCTTTTAGTGGCCTTCTACGACACACAGGGAATACGTGGGAAGTATTCTTAATCCCCTATCCCCAGGGATAATATATATATATATATATATATATATATATATATATATATATATATATATATATATATTCCCCCTCATGCACTTGATCGCCGTTTCCCACGTTAGCTAGGTAGCGGAAGGAACAGAAGAAGAAAGGCTACGTCCGCTCACATCCATAATCTTCCTGGCACGTGCAATGTACTGAAATCACAGCTCCCTCTCCACAACCAGACCTCACAAACCTGCACATATACACATAAATGCAAATAAGACTGCAAGGAAACGGAAATTACGGTGTCAAACACTTCCGTATAATTACATAGTCAAGTTTGAGTACAGATAGAGAGCACCAGAATATGATATGTTAGCTGCCAGTGTGCGGGGTAGACAAAGGAAATTGGAAACAGGTGAAGTGATTAAGGAACAGGTAATCTTTGATGATTTCACCTCTCTCAGGTTGCAGACTCAGATTAACTTATGTTGTGGGAAACATATTTACAATATTTTCATTTATGAAGCTATATAATTTATATATACCAACATTTTGATTCATCTTGATATCTCTTTGTTTGATAAGAGAAGATTCAGTAATATTTTTATCCATTATTAAGTTACTGTATTCGATAACCTTAACACTGCTCAAGTCAATTTGTTTACCAAAGTCTATGAGGCGGAGAAATATTGCATTAGATTATTAACCATACCTAACACTGTTCCTATTTGTTTAACCCTAGTATTGAGAGCCTTACCAGTTTGACCACTTTAAAACTGATCACATTCCTTACAGGGGCTTATTATTCACACAACCCTTGTGAGGAGTTCCGGAATTTCTATTAAGACTCTCTCTAGATGTGTTCCCTAACTCTCTTCAGTTTTTTCCTAAACGACCTCACATTACCTCTGGCAAACCACAGCATGAACGCCACATCTCTCTCATGCCACTACACCCTGACACCACATTAGAAATGATCAATTTGCCTCACTACATTGCGGAAATGAAACAATGGCTCATCTATAACAGGCTTCCCACATGTTCAAGGATGACTTCATTTACTCTTTTACACCAGAGCGACACGAATAAAGCTCACATCCTCCAGTAACACTGAATGGACAGGCACCCCCATTGAACCAAATAACCAATCATTCTAGG
Source organism: Panulirus ornatus (assembly GCF_036320965.1). Taxonomy (NCBI): domain Eukaryota; kingdom Metazoa; phylum Arthropoda; class Malacostraca; order Decapoda; family Palinuridae; genus Panulirus; species Panulirus ornatus. The sequence goes on along the minus strand of NC_092236.1, from coordinate 46,108,724 downwards.
CATCACACGACACACACGTGGTAGTCACTCCCTAGTGCAATAATATTAACACAAAGACAACACACAAACACTAAATGCCCACCTAGCGCCAACACTGACACTAGATTTGGATAAGAAAGATCCCACAACATCGTATACAAATACTTCATCCGCTCCACTTAGTTTATCTCACCTGTCTGGTCCCACACTTTATCAAAAATGAACGAAGCTGCAGACCACAAAGAATAGTGCATTCGGAACAATTACTGGCTGCCTGCCAACCACAAACATACAGCACCTTTACAGTGAAACAAAAATCCTCCCAAATGATTCCACCTAAACATGCTTGGCACTCAGTTCTGTGCAACAGCCCAAATCAATCTATAACCAGCCACCAACCTCAGAATGGAAATAAGAAGCTTACCTCTGCCTCATACTTCAATAACTTTTAATCGCAGATTTCCACTCCCCCATCCTCAGGAAATATGAAACTGACAAAACACGTATGAAAGAGAATTGTACCTATCTCCCAACTTAGTCTTAAACTCCAACTTACGAGACATGCACCCATCTGACAAGAGGGCCGGCTATGAAACTGACCAGTCACTTTTTGTCACGTATGAGGGGAAGTGTCACATACTTCATCACTACTTGTTATTACCTCCGCATTTGCCCCCTTCACCGATGTTCCTATTTGTTTTCTTGTGTTAAGTACGTTATTTATATCCTTCCGAAAAATATTTTTATCCTCCCCAAAATTTAATGATACTCTCTCACTCCAACTCTTATTTGCCATCTTTTTCAACCCTTGCACCTTCCTCTTGACCTCCTGTCGCTTTCTTTAATAGTTCTCCAAGTATCGTCCAAACGGCTCTCTTTTCTCTTTCACTGACAACTTCACTACTTCATCCCACCACTCTCTACTCTTTCTAATCTGCCCCCTTCCACCTTTCTCATGCCACATGCATTTTTTGCATATGCCATCACTGCTTCCCTAAATAAATTCTATTCTTCACCTGCTCTCCTCACGTCATTTGTCCTAACCTTTTGCTATTCTACACTCAATCTCTTCTGGTGCTTCCTCACACGTCTGCTTTCCAAGCTCATTTACTCTGACCACTCTTTTCTCCCCAACAATCTCTCTTCATTTTTGAAAACCTATACAAATCTTCACCTTCGCCTCCACAAGATAGTGATCAGACATCCCTCCAGCTACCCCTCTCAGCACGGTAATATCCAAAAGTCTCTCTTTTACACGTCTATCAAGTAACACGTAATCCACTAATGCTCTTTGACCTTCTCTACTACTCACGTACGTATAATTATGTTTATTCCTCTTATTAAATCAGTTATTCTTTAGTACACAAATCCGCAAGCTCCTCACATTGGATAATCCATATACACCTATTACACCCTTAACTGCCTGCCACAATACTCACATTATACGGTTGCGAGGCATGGGCTGTAGATAGGGTTGTATGGAGGAGGATGGATATGTTGTAAATTAAATGTTTGAGTACAATATGTTGTGTGAAGTGGTTTGATCGAGTAAGTAATGAAAGGGAAAGAGAACTGTGTGGAAATAAAAAGAGTGTGGTTAAGTGAGCAAAGGAGGGTGTGTTGAAGTGGTCTGGGCATATGGAGAGAATGAGTGAGGAAAGATTAACAAAGAGGATATATGTTTCTGAGGTGGAAGGAAGAAGAAGAAGCGGGAGACTAGATTGGAGGTGGAAGGATGGAGTTAAAAAGATTTTGAGCGATCGAGGCCTGAAGATGCAGGAGGGTGGAAGGTGTGCAAGGAATAGAATGAATTGGAAGGTTGTGGCATACCGGGGTCGACGTGCTGTCAGTAGATTGAACCAGGGCTAGTGAAGCATCTGGGGTAAACCATGGAAAGGTGTGTGAGACCTGGATGTGGAAAAGGAGCTGTGGTTTCGGTGCATTACACATGACAGCTAGAGACTGAGCGTGAACGAATGTGGACTTTTTTTGTCTGTTCCTGGCTCTGCCTCACCAAGAGAGAGAGAGAGAGAGAGAGAGAGAGAGAGAGAGAGAGAGAGAGAGAGAGAGAGAGAGAGAGGGGGGGGGGGGGGGGGATGCTATTCTATGTGTGGCGGAGTGGCCACGGAAATGGATGAAGACAGCAAGTATGGATATGTACATATATGTGTACATATGTATATGTCTGTGTATGTATATATATATATATATATATATATGTATAAGTTGAAATGTATATGTATGTATATGTGCGTGTGTGGGCGTTTATGTATATACATGTGTATGTGGGTGGGTTGAGCCATTCCTCGTCTGTTTCCTTTCGCTACCTTGCTAACGCGGGAGACGGTGGTTAAGTATAACAGTATATATATTTATATATGTGTGTTTGTGTGTGTGTGTGTGTGTGTGTGTGTGTGTTTCTCTCTCTTTCAAATATATATATTCATCTTAGATATATACGTTTATGTCTGAAGCAGTACCCACGTGATTCACACGTCGCCACTACGCTAACCTCTCCTATATCGCATTCAAATGCTTCCATCTGTGAAATGCTCTCACAGAGCGTCAGCTTAAGGACATATCGAAGCATGACGAGATTTCATTCAGATAAAATGAACATCATTCTCAAAACACCACAAGAATAAATGGATTCACATGGGAGAAGATTCATTCGATGCTATTTCAGTGAGATTAACCTAGAATTTTTTTGTGCAGATTTTGAGATATTACAGAAAAAAAGTGAATGAGTATTGGTATAAACGGCTACATATTTAATGAAAAGAAAAAAATCACATAATGTTGAACTGAGTCAGTTGTGAAAGTTTCTTAACGATGTCTCAATGGATTTTTAAAAGCATGTAAGACGTAGAACATCATAGTGATAGAGGAAACTGTGGAAGCTTGTTAGCAGAAGTACAGCTTTCATGGGGACTTGATGCAGTGTGCAGCTGGCACGATGCTGGCACATTGCTCTTACTTCTCCTGCTGGACATCATGAACGTTGGAGAGAGTTACATAGAGTTACTTAGATACACAGACCCAAGGTCCAAGCGAGGTGAACTTGCTTTAACGCTAAGAAAAGAAAAAGAAAAGAAAATAAGGCCTCATTGTAAGGAGTAGAAGATAAGGATGCCAAAGCAAAGGTTCTTTCCCCACCTCCACTCCACGCCCTCCGGCAACACGCAGGCAGGTAAACACGTAGAAAAATACCTTGCAGGGTTGATAAGTATGAAGGAAATCTTTATAGGAAAATCATAAAGTTGAATGAACATGAATATGTCATGCATCCCAGCACCAACGACATGCATCCCTTCACTTTTTATTATACAGATGATACGAAGGATAAATCTGAGCTCCAGCCTCTCGACTTACCATGCCTATATCATCCCTGATGATGAAGAATGATACAGTAACTCTTAATTACGCTCTCAAAGCAGGTGACATGGGTTAGTCAATGTTACTATGATCCCGCAGCATGACCAGGGAGTGATCAGTGGGAGAGAAAGTACAAGATATACTACTGTGTTATGACGACTGAGTAAATGAACAATTTCTGGGAGTTTATTCCATGCATTAACAATGTCGTTGGTAGAAGAGTATTTCGTGCAGTCCAGATTAACTCGGTGACCTGTAAGTTTTAATCAATTTTCTCTCATGATAACGCTGGAGCTACTGTAAGGAAATTGTTAATATCAACGTTGTTGAATCCTTTAAGCATTTTGAAACATTCTATCATTTTGCCACGGAGGCGCCTCTTGCTTAGGGAGAACGAGTTTAATCGTCTCAGTCTTCCTCATACGGTTTGTTACGCAAGAAAGGAATCAATTTAACTGCTCTTCGCAGCACTGCTTCCAAACTGAAATTGTCCTTACTTAAGTGGTGGGCCCCAAACTGCACTGCATGTTCGAGGTGTGGTCCAACTAGTCTGAGGTATAGTGGCAATATCACATCTTGCTTTTGTACGTGATGTTTCTGTTTATCGATCTTAACATCCTATTTGTTTTCTTAGCGGTTTCACTGCAATACTGGGAGAATTTGAAGTTATTGGAGACAGTGACCCCTGGTTCTCTCACACTAGGGGTGCCCTTCATCTTGTGGCCCATCAATTTCTTATAATTTCCTTTTGAAGTTTGATCCTTGTAACAACTGAAATCTACTGACGTTAAATAGCATTTGCCATTTACTAGGCCATTCAGCGACTTTATCTAGATCCTCATGTAATCTTAGCCTATCTTCTTCATCTAATATGGCGCTGCCAATCTTTGTGTCATCTGCAAATTTGGACTCTACGTTATTTAGCCCTACGTCAATATCGTTAATATAAATGATGGAAAGTATAGACCCAAGTACGGATCCTTGGGGGACTCCACTAGTAATAGGTGACCAAGGTGATGATTCCCCATTCATTACGACTCTCTGCTTCCTATCACGTGACTAAGGTTCTGTCCAATTTCCTATACAACCAGTGATCCCAAAGCCCGGACTTTGTGCACCATTTTAACGGGGGGGACTTAGTAGAATGCTTTTTGGAAGTCAAGAAATATCATATATTGCTTTCGTCTTGTCGTGGGTATTGCGTAATGTGTAAGATTAAGGGATTGTGAGGCATGATCTGCATCTTCTAATAAATCGCTGTGTATATTGATCGGGCTGTGTTGTTCCAGATAGGCTACGATTCTATTTCTAATAATCGACTCCAGGAGTTTACATATGATTGATGTGAGGGTAATGGGAATGTAATTAACAGGGAATTCGTGGCTTCCCTTTTTGTATTTAGGAGTGGCGTCTGCTAGTCTCCAGTCTTGTGGGACTATTCTATCCTGGAGCTATTCGTTGAAAATATGGGTTAATGGTCCGGCATTTTCGTATCTGACGTTTTGAATCACTCGTGGATAGAAACTATCAAAACCTGGGCATTTATTTGTCTTCAACTTATCTCTCTGTGTTAGTATTTCTCTAAATGTGACGGTGAATGCTTGTATCGTGTGACTGCTATTCATCACCGTCTCATACTTCGTGTCGTTGCTTTCTGGCGTAAAAACAGAAGTGAACAACTTTTTCAGGGTTGTTGCTATGCTTTCATCGTCCATACTGGGTTCCCCATCTTTGTTTACTAAGGGTCTTATTCCACTCCTTATATGTTCCTTATAACTGATATATCTATAGCATCAGCATAAGGAAAGACCTTATCAATGTATTGTCAACCATCTTGAGGGGTTTTATTGAATCTGTGGGTAAATCATCCACTCGCCTTTTCAATCCTAATCATCCCGATACAGTGGTTACTGAGGAAACATTTTCGGACGATGTCTGTCAAGTGTGAATGGATTACTGTTTTATACTTCCTCATTGAGACGTGACCTAGAAGGAAGATGGAGGCGGTATGATAAAGTTTGGTTTCAAAGGAGAGCCCAGCAAGGTAAGAATGTAGCTCCATATTATGTCAACACCTCAGTGATCAGGTGGTAGCCGTAACCACACGCTCTTAATACCGACGTGGAGAAGGAAGAGGAGGTTATTCGCTCCTCATGGTTATGGTACAAAGAAGACTGGCGAGTCTGTATGGTGGTGTTCGAACGCGAGCAGATGCCTCTTAGTATAGATGTGTAATCCAGTGGAAAAATTTCATCAAGCAGCCAGACAGGTTCTGGTTTGGATGCTGTTACCAAGAGGAGGTGGCTTAGACTTAATACAGAACTTTGTTACAATGATAAATGAAATCTGACTATACATACAGTAAGGCATTACACATGGAGGATTGTCGCTAAATGGATGATGTGCAACGCTATATTGTCTCACACTGGAAAGCAAAGATCAGGAGGACATAAGAACAGGATATACTGGTCCTGAGTAACAGTGGATCCTAGTTGAGGATTGCCAAGGTTGCTCATAGGATGGGACTATCCATTTGCTGAGCCGACATAATGGTGCTATGGTGACCAACGGTCTAAGAACCCACATGACTGACACACCATGTTGTAGAAGATAGCTCAAGTTCCAGATCTACGGAGGCGAGTATGGATGATACCGGCTCTTACTGCAACCTAGTTGACGGTAAAGTAAGCTGAGCCGGATGTTGTGATTCGCCACCTGAAGGTGACAGACACCAGAGAAACTACTGAGGTGAGAAAGACGATTCAAGACCCAGCCTCTGTTCCTGTCCTACACCAGGCAAATGGCCAGCCATAGGGGAAGAGGTTCACGGCGTCCCAGTGTGCAAGAAGACGACTCGAGTACTTATGGAGGAACTAAATGTGGGTCGATACCTTAACCCCTTAACGTGGATAAAGTTCCGGTATATATGATCTTTCAACAAACGATAAACTCCATTGAAAAAAAAGTTGTCTGCTGAATGGAGCAATATTTTGATTTAGGAAGGATCGCTTAACTGAGCTACTCAGTCTCTTCATCACTGGTACCGGGAACCAGATGACTCCAAAATCATCTTTGTCATTGTACTTGATGTCGCTCGTGTCTTTAACCGCGTATGGCATCAGGAACTCCTCACTAAACCACAGGCGACTACTACCTCCGGTAATAAGTTATGCCTCCTTGGTGACTACCTTCACGGATATGCTCTCAGGGTTGTACCTAATAGGGAAGTATCTGAAAACAATTTAGATTCTTCGTTATGGAACGTATACATTCATTGCCATCTAAGCCTAATCGCTGAACCCTTCACCTTCGTTGATGACCTGTGCCCTGACCTTCTCCAGAGTAGATATCGTCTGTGAGGCAGTCCATCAAAAGAGGGTCGGTACACAGCACCGTGGTGATGCCAGTTGCAGGTAGTGTGTGCCGCTTAGAAAATACACTTGATACACATCACAAAGCAACACAGTGTGAAATCTGAGTCTAGAATGTTAATGACTAGATAGGCAATGATCCTGTACGTAGACATCCTAGAAGGCGAAACTATGACTTATCATAATGAGGGATACATGCAAAATCTATCAAGTCCTACAGGAAGGAAATTCTATTCTTTAAGGAGAATATTGCGCATTTTAGAACCCATAAGCTGCCCAGTCCTTTATGATGCACAAGTCCACTAAACATCTGGAGTATGTGCGACTCTCTCGACCGAAAGGCTCCCTCATTGCATGTCATCCTACGGAAAAAAGTGGCTGAGCGTAGAGACTCATATCCAGTCTAAATACCAACAGTTAGGTCCTTCCAGGTCAGAAGAGTCCACAACGTTGCAGAGTCTTGTATGCTTCATGCCTTGCTGTTCTTCACCTTAACCTCTCCGGGATCTCAAAACGCCAGAAGCACGACAAATTCAATTTCCAGTCTTGCTGTGGTCTCTCTAACAACAGCTTATATCGGATCCTTCTTCTCATATCTCATTCAAATATGGAACATGTTTACACAACAGATGAGCAAAAACAATATATGTATATATGAATCCATACGTGTTCTACATGTATTCACTTATGGATCTAGAGAAAACATATGATAGGGTTGATAGAGATGCTTTGTGGAAGGTGTTACGAATAAAGTGAAGAAGAAAAGCTACTAGAAGCACCGAGGAGTTTTTATCGTAGGAGTAAGGCGTGTGGGCGAGTAGGGAGAGAGGAGGGTGAGTGGGTACAAGTGAAGGTGGGTCTTCACCATAGCTATTTATGGATGGGATGGCGAGGGAGATGAAGATGAGGGTTTTGGATGAAATGTGCAAGTCTCCAGTTAGTTACTGTTAGATAATTATACAACGCTGGGGGACTGAATGCGAATAAAAGCAAGTTTATCAGCTGATGTTCAGCAGAGAAGAGACACAGATTAGTTGGAGTGTGAGTTTGAATGGCAAGAACCTGGAGGAAGAAGAGTATCTTAGATTCCTCGCCGTGGATATAACAGCAAATGAAACAACGGGAACTGCACTGAGTCATAGGCGGAATGATAGGGGGAATGGGCCGGGGGTGGGTGAGGGGGGGGGGCGACATTCAGGATGCATTGAAGAATATGTGATAAGAGAGGAAACTGTCTGTGAGAGCAAATAAGTGTTGTATGGGTGCAAGATGTAGGCCCTATATAAAGAAAGGAGAAATAGGGTGAATTTGTTAGAAATAGAATGTCAGTACGCGGGTTAGTTGTGGTGTGAATTTCAGTCGAGACAAATTAGAGCAGATAAAGTGTTCTAGATACCTGGGAGTGGACATGGCAGCGAATGGCGCCATGGAAGCAGAGGTGAATCATAGAGTAGGCGAGGGGGTGAAGGTTCTGGGAACACTGCAGAGCGCGTGGAAAGAGATGTCGTTGTCTGGGTGGGCAAATATGGGTATATCTGGAGGTATGGTAGTCCTAACAATGTGGTATGGATGCGAGGCGAACGAGGATGGAAATGTTTTAAGTGCAATGTCTGAGAACACTATGTGGTGTGAGGTGGTTTGATCGAGTAATTAATAAGATGGTAAGAGGGATGTAAGGTAATAAAAAGAGTGTGGTTGAAAGTACTGTAGAGGGTGTGCTGAAATTGTCTGGAAGTATGGAGAGAATTAGTGAGGAAAGGTCGACAAAGAGTATATAGAGTTAGAGGTGGAGGGAACAAGGAATAGAAGTTGACGAAATTGGAGGTGGAAGGATGGAGAGAAAATGATTCTGAGTGATCGAAGTCTGGTCATGCAGGAGGAAGTAAGGCTTAAACAGGACAGATTGAATTGGAATGATATGGTATAGTAGTATAGGCAACATTTAATGTAAATGTTGCCTTCAGCAACAATGATACCATAAAGAATATCTTAACCAGGAATTCACCAGAAAATTCTCCTGGATGCATCTATAAAGTGCCATGTAGAAATTGTGATAAGTTTTATGTTGGGCAGACTGGTAAGGATCTTTCTGTTAGACTTAAGCAACATAAATATAGTAAAAGAACGGGACAAGAATCAAATGCCTTGTTTAATCACGTTAAAAACTATGATCATTGTATTGAATGGAGTAATGCCATCTCAGTTATCAACTCTAACTCTATTACCACAAGAAATATCATTGAATATTCTATTATTAAATGCACAAAGAATTATAATCTTAATATTAGTGATGGTCTGTACAAATTTGATAACTTTATTGTTGATAAAATTTGTAAAATGATAAGTTTATGAACGCTCGTTGTCTGTCTTGGACAATCGCATGTTTACCAAATGTCGTCCTAGCTTCGTCTCTTCGATGTATATCAACTGACAGTTATATTTCTCTCTTGTGTCTCCCCTGATGATGTGATTATTACACGAGAGTGCACTTGGGAACTTATCGTGTTTCATTTTCTCCGTGGACTCATAGGAATATCTTGATCACGCGCAAAATTGTGAACCTTTCCAATATATATATATATATATATATATATATATATATATATATATATATATATATATATATATATATATATATATATATATATGTATATATATATATATATATATATATATATATATATATATATATATATATATATATATATATATATATATATATATATATATATATATATATATATATATATATATATATATGTGTGTGTGTGTGTGTGTGTGTGTGTGTGTGTGTGTGTGTGTGTGTGTGTGTGTGTGTGTGTGTGTGTGTGGTGTGTGTGTGTGCAGTCTGTGGTGGATGAGAGGGCTTGGGAAGTGACTCTCATGGTGATGGAGGGAGCAAAGGTCCTGGGAGACTTGAAGAATGTGTGGAAGGCGAGAACGCTATCTCGGAGAGCAAAAGATAGGTATGTTTGAAGGAATAGTGGTTCCAACAATGTTACATGGTTGCTAGACATGGGCTATAGATAGGGTTATGCGGAGGAGGGTGGATGTGTTGGAAATGAAATGTCTGAAGACATTATGTTGTATGAGGTAGTCTGATCAAGTAATGAAAGGGTAAGAGAGATGTGTGGTAATAAAAAGAGTGTGGTTGAGAGAGCAGAAGAGGGTATGTTGAGAGGGTTTGGACACATGGAGAGAATGAGTGAGGAAAGATTGACAAAGAGGATATATGTGCCAGAGGTGGAGGGAAGGAGAAGCGGGAGACCAAATTGGAGGTGGAAGGATGGAATGAAAAAGAGTTTGAGCGATCGGGGCCTGAACATGCAGGAAGGTGTAAGGCGTGCAAGGAATAGAGTGAATTGGAACGATATGGTATACCCGGGTTGACGTGCTGTCAATGGATTGAACCAGGGCATGTGAGGCGCCTGCTGTAAACCGTGGAAACGTCTGTGGGGCTTGGACACGGAAAGGGAGCTCTGGTTTTGATGCGATACACATGACAGCTAAAGACTGAGTATGAACGAATTAGGCCTTTGTTGTCTGTTCCTGCAGCTGCCTCTCTGGGGGAGGGGGGGGGGGTGCTATTTCGTGTGTGGTGGGTTGGCGACAAGAACAGATGAAGGCAGCAAGTATGGATATGTACATGTGTATATATGCATTTGCCTGTGTATGTATATGTATGCATACGTTGAAAAGTATATGTATGTATATGTGCGTGTGTGGACGTTTATGTATATGCGGGTGGGTTGGGCCACTCCTCGTCTGTGTCCTTGCGCTACCTTGGTAACGCGAGATGCGCCGGTTAAGTATAATAAATAGATGAATATATATATATATATATATATATATATATATATATATATATATATATATATATATATATATATATATATATATATATATATATATATATATATATATATATATATGGATGCGAGGTGGAAAGATGGAGTGAGAAAGATTTTGAGTGATCGGGGCCTGAACATGCAGGAGGATGAAAGGCGTGCAAGGAATAGAGTGAATTGGAACGATGTGGCATACCGGGGTCGACGTGCTGTCAATGGATTGAACCAGGGAATGTGAAGCGTCTGGGGTAAACCATGGAAAGTTCTGTGGAGTCTGGATGTGGAAAGGGAGCTGTGGTTTCGGGCATTATTGCATGACAGCTAGAGACTGAGTGTGAACGAATGGGGCCGTTGTTGTCTTTTCCTAGCGCTACCTTGCACACATAAGGGCGGAGGGGGTTGTTATTTCTGTATGGCGAGGTGGCGATGGGAGGGAATAAAGGCATACAGTATGAATTATGTACACGTGTATATATGTATATGTCTGTGTGTATATACATGTATACGTTGAGATGTATAGGTATGTATATATGCGTGTGTGGACGTGTATGTATATACATGTGTATGTGGGTGGGTTGGGCCATTCTTTCGTCTGTTTCCTTGCGCTACCTCGCTTACGCGGGAGACAGCGACAAAGCAAATAAAAAAATAAAAAAAGATAATATATATATATATATATATATATATATATATATATATATATATATATATATATATATATATATATATATATATAGGGCAAGGGGCGAGGGATGTTTAAACACTTGTTGCCTGTTATAATTAACGTTAACGGTAATATAGATTACAAACTTCCGTAGTGCACGTAGCAAGACCCGCCGGGAGCTAAAGCTGGCTCAACCTTTAACATGCGTAGAATCAAGTATCAGTCAGATGGCTAGGAATGTATTGGTGTTGGTAGTAGTGGTAGAGAGAGAGAGCTGGTCTTATGTTGTCGTCGGGGATGATCCTTGTGACGGTCCAAGGGAGCGTCATATAAGGTCGCAGGACGAGAGTTTATGCACCAGAGATCAGGATCTTTCCCAGACGGGGGTGGAGCTTTCAGCCGGAATAATGGACTTGGTTGGTAAATCAGCACACCACCTAGTAAAGTGAAGCATTTTATCTGCCATATTTTGCGCTCACCTTATCTCTCCCCCTCTCTCTCCACCTATGGCGTGGAGCTGTCGCTCATTGGCTGGATTCGGAGCACTGCTATTGGTAGAAGCGTCGTGTCGGGTGGCTGGGATTGGCGGAGCCGTAACCATGACAACGACGGGGGAAGCGCGCGAGCGGTGACAACAAGTGAAAGGCCCGCCGGCAGCTTCGCCAGTCCTGCCCTGGGGCGCAGCCGGGAAGAGCTCAGAACCCCGCCAGCGTTCGAATCGAGCGCGCCGTCGAGGATGTGCTGACGCTTGGCAAAGTCTATTGGCAGAATTCTTAGATGGTAGAGCTTAGTTTGTGAATAGTAGTGCTACCCGATAAACCGTCCTTCATGAGAGGAATACAGCGATAAGCCAAGTTAGAAGTGAGAGGAAAGGACGATAGAGCAGAGGCCTCCAAGACAACGCTGAAGATGAAGACTCGGTTAAAGGTACGTCTCGAGGGTCATCCTTCACTGTGAACTTGCCATGAAATATGAAGTCGCGTCGCCATGCTGTTAACTCTTGAGGCTTCTAAAAGCCGTCACATGAGTTCGCTGCAAACAGATTCGTCCATCTAACACCAAAAACAGACTCCATTTCAAGGACTTCCATCTGCGACAAAGGTCCAGTTGTCGCAAAACCGTCGTTGCACTGTCTTCTTGGTGTTGTTCTAGAGAGTGTAAGAGCTACAGAGAGAGAGAGAGAGAGAGAGAGAGAGAGAGAGAGAGAGAGAGAGAGAGAGAGAGAGAGAGAGAGTCCGAAGTATGATGTATGGAAAAGTTAAATTCACCATTATCATTTGAGTGTAACAAAGGACAACATGACAACCACACTGGCGTTATGAGGTACTTCCCAAAATAGTATATCCCCCTGATCTATGGACAGCAACATATACGTAACTGTTGTCTACGTTACACACACACACACACACACGAGCATTTCATTTACAGCAAAAGATGATGTTACATATATTACCAACACTGGCGGCTTGTTTACTTGTCGACGAGAGAGTGAGTTTGGTATGAACTCTTAAGCTGTAGATGAACAGCTAACACATACGATCACAGAGTTACGGTCTGAACGAATAGGCAATATAGAAAAATATCTTGGCGCGATCCCTGGGACGAGAAATCATACATACCTACACGCATGATATAATTCATACATATACTTATAACATATATACATATACGCCTGATATAAAGGTTATATGCAGTCCCGTAATCCTTATTCTATATATGTCATTATGTTTTATTGTATATTACATAGAATTTGTGAGATAAATAATGATGAGTGGAACGTGTTTGTTTGAGAGTGAAGAAGGAAGTCCTTTATGGAAATGTCGGGTTGTTGTTACAGTATTAACAAGCTGGGGCAATTAAAGTGTATTTAGCAAAAATTCAGGTACACAAGTCCAGGGACATCATGATACAAAGTGAGAGAGAGAGAGAGAGAGAGAGAGAGAGAGAGAGAGAGAGAGAGAGAGAGAGAGAGAGAGAGAGAGAGAGAGAGAGAGAGAGTTGTAGGTACACGCACACAGTGCTCATCCGATCAAGTCTGTATTACCTGTGACTATTAAATGACTATTAAATTGTTATCAAAACCGTCGATTTGATAATCTAAAACCTCGTCAAAACTGTTCTAACATAGCCAGGCTTAAGAGCTATCAGTCAGAGCACATGAGAAAATAACAAGGGTGGGCCGTTTTGATATCTGATATTTTCCCTACACTTCAAAGCTTTGGAACTAATTATCCTCTTATGTTTTTCCTAATAACTATGACCTGACACTGTTTAAAAGACAGATTCTTCACTTCCTCCAGAATTCGTAAGTGCCTTTCCTCGTTTCTTCTTTTTCCCTTTCATGAACTTTTCTATATTTCAATTAAGGCCCGGCCTTGATGTGGTCTTTTGTCTGAGTGGAGGAACTTCCAACGTAAAGAAAAAAAAAATAGGGTGTGGTAATCCTGGAAGCGCGGTCAGTCCTCGTTACTTGACTCCTCTTTGATAGACGTTAATGATGCCCACCTGCGCTACGTTGAAGATGGTCTTCGTACATGGTCTGTGATGATATTTGTCACTATATTGATCATGTCTAACAAGAGCTTGTAACTTTGCCGATACTCCATCCCAGCTACGTGATTGTAGGTATATAAACCCTACAACGAGACCTGTCACTATGATGGATAGAGGGTGATTTTTACAAACTGAAGGGCGTGTGAGTGGAGGTAGGCAGCAGCGTGTGACAAGTGCTGGCAGGACGGGCTGGCACTAGCCGTCGGGGTGGTGATGAGTGTGGAGAGGAGGGGAGGATGGACAACGCATCGTCGCCCGTTCTAATGGTCGGCCCCTTACCTGCCCCTCTGCTGGTGTCACTGTCCGCACACACACACACACACACACACACACACACACACACACACACACGAGCACTTACGGAGAGGTACAACCGCTATGGTATAGGAAAGGTGAATGACGGGCGGCGCAATGAGCGAACCAGCAGTAGTGTGGCTGTCAAAATCCCTTCCCTGACCCAGGTTGATATGATTCTTTGTGCCTCACACACACGTAAGTCCACACACGCTTACTCTCTCTATCTTACACAGAGAACTCGATAACATGTACTAACTCGCTCGGCTCTTTATCTTTAACAAGCTTTCCTACAAGAAGGCGCTACGCTCTAGTCCTACCTGATGGCAGATCCGAGTCATAGGTAAAGAGAGTTCTAGACCTGGGACGACCCCAGGAGTGCATCATTCTCCCCATGCTGTATAAATAGGTAATTACACAAATATAATTGTATATACGAAATGCTGACATAGACAGGAAAACATAGAGAATAGAGGAAATTCATGCAATACATATACACATATGAGAACAGATTCCCACAGTAGGAGTATAGTATAGGAAACAAACTGTCTGTTGGCAAATATCAGAATAGTATCAAGTATATGGATGAAGAAGTATTCAGGATAGAAATATTCAGGATAGCTGTTTGCATCCTACATTAGGCCTTAACTAAAGCGTGCAAATTTGGTCACTGCACTAAGAAAGGCCTAAAGAATTCATAAAGAAGGTCTAAAGGAAGTCAACAAATGGGGAAACAGAGTAAAGAGAACACAAGTTAAAACGAAACATTAGAAGCCGTAAATTTGTCAGGCACTGAAGGGGAGAGTTAGGGGTGACCTGACCACAATCTTTAAGTTTATGAACCAGTTTGATCATGTAGACAGCAAACAGCTCTTCTTCGGAAGTTGCAAGGATAGAACAATCAGAAAACATAAAAAAAATCACGAAAGTCATTTGTTAGAAAAGATATAAAGAAAGACTTTCAAAGTATAGAGTAACAGACGAATGATTAGAATTGAATCATGTTACTGTTACCGTAAACAATACACAGGAGTTTTAAAAGTTGTCTGATAGTGCTGAATGTTGAAGAGATGGGGGCCCCACGACTGTAAAACTCCCTCCTTGATCAGCACAGAAAGATGATTACAGATGTTCAGTTACAATAGACAGATATACAAAGGTACGCACACATATTCATACAAATGTATAAGCACAGACACGACCACCGCATCAACACATTGCATACCTGTCCGCACTTTAACATATACAAGGACAGGTTCACCAAATTCTTTTCCATATGAACACACGCAATTACACGTGCGCGCTCACATATGCGCAAAAGAATATCATGCGTTAATGTCCTAAGATAAACCGCACATACATTACCCACTCGTTGTCACAGAGAGAGACACTGACACTGACAAACAGGAAAGCGTTCAAATGTACCTAACGGAATAGTGGCGTGTGTAGGTGCACTCAGGCCAAAGGCATGCAAACACCTACAGGATTATGCTCCTATTACAGGCTCACCTGTACATAGTTTCTCAGGGTTGTTTATCATGCACAAACACATTTCAGACACGCAAACTCCTTCCTATACAGCAGGTGTGTGAATACAAAAACGACATCATGGCACTGCTCATGAATATGTATGGTAATCTCCCGACATGTATTTATACACGCTTCGCGTATGTACGCTTACAGACAGCGTCTCCGATTGGTGATGTACCGAAAGCTGTATTTTCATATATCCAAAATTACCCAATGAAAATGATTGGTATTTGTTGAGTATTACCTCTTATGAAAGCGTGCTTCGTTAGATTTACAATTCATAAAAAAGTATCAATCTGGTTTTACGGAGTAAATCGATATTTAATCAAGAGATGATAAATGATTTGTAAAACAAATACACCAAGGAATAACTGGATACTTATGAATGTGAGATGAGCTAATGTACGAAGCACACGATGCGCCAATGGACCTGAAGGCCCTTCCTGCTTCCTAAGCTGAGTTAGGCTGAAGCGGCGTAGAAGTAAGCGAGGCGGTGACTTCAGTGAATCTCAAGACGTCACAGGCCGCCGGACATTTTGAGCGCCACCGTGGTTCCTCCATGAGTTATGCCTCTGGACACACGGAACCTTCAACTACTCGTGTCTTCCTCTTTTGTCATGAAATCCACAATAAACAAGCTCATACAATTTAGTCGACCATCGTAGTCCACAAGGACGTCCATACACACGCATAAAAAAAGACGAAAAAAAACTTAACAAAAGAGGTTGGAAAAAGGCCACCGACTCCAGCATGGGATATTCCACTAAAGACCCAGAAGCGTGAAGAGCTAATGTCTGAGCCAGATTTCCTGGAGCCGTCATGGCGTGGAGAACACGTGCTCCTGGCGTGGATGATTACCCTCAACGACTCCCCACTCCTTGGGCGCGGCAACCAGCGTTGGGCTACTTACTTCAACGCTCTCAACGGTGGCCCCCATCGGGCGGGCTCAGTGTGAATTATGCGATGACGCTTCTAGGTACAGTAGGTGTTGAGGACTGGTATACTGGTGAACTAGATTTCAACAACCTTCACAGTACAGTACAGGTCGTTTGTTATGCAGATGGACGGGTAGAATGGATTAGGATAACGGGATGGTTAAAGTTTCCTGAATGGACAGAAATTACGAGCATGATATGTGTGTAGATATGTTTAGCGGGAGGGTAAGGTAAGCGCGAGTCTGTACAAGTATGAGTAAAGATGTTAAGGAAATAAGTGGAATAGATGGGCTGCAACTCACCCTAGACTTCACAGGAAGAGGTGAAGGTGTCGGGGGGAACAGGTGCGACGCGAGGGTAGGGACGATGCGAAGTGGCGCAGGAGCGCTCAAGGAAATTGTGAGGCGTGGCTGATATGGGAGTGAATAGTGGGCAGCGCAGATGTAGGATGAGGTTCAGGCTGGGTGGAATGTCTTGGAGCGGAAATGGGGTGTAGTACCGAGCGGGGGTGTGGTAGTGTAAGTAAGGCGCAAGACTACTGTAGGACGGAGTATTGTGTGCTATGGGCACCTGTGAAATCGGGCAATGATGTATCTTCAGGCAGGCTGTGGGTTGAGGACACTGTGAGAGCAGGTGAGTTGTGAAACTTGAGGCATGTGTGAAGCATAGAGGTGATACAGGTGGTTGCGGAGGCGAGGCTAGTATGTAGATGGGTGGGTGAGGGTGCTCAGCAGGTCTATAAAAAGGTGGATGAGAGGGCTAGGCTGGCATATATAGGGATAAGTGAGGTGGGTGGGCAGGAACACAGAGCGGTGGATGAGGGAGTTGGGTAGTAATTAGAGAGGTAGATTAGGGAGAGGGGCATATGGAAAAAGTGTATGGCCAGATAGAGAGGCATGTATCGAAGTAAGATAGGAGATGAGACATTGGTTAAGGTAGCAAAGGTGTGAGGAGAGGCTAGCTAGGGGTGTCACAGGTATGAGGAGAGGCTGGTAAGGGGCTGCAACGGGTATGAGGCAAGGCTTGTGAGAAGCAGTACAGATGTGGGGAGAGGATTGTGAGGAAAGGCGCAGGTGTGAGGAGAGGCTGGTGAGGCGTGTTATAGGTGTGAGATAAGGCTGGTAAAGGGCGGCAATGATGTAGGGTGAGGCTGGTGAGGAGCGGCAATGATGTAAGGTGAGGCTGGTGAGGGGCGGTACGAGTGTGAAGTAAGGAAATTGCATTTTCGAGCCCTGTAGATATAGCACAAGGGATATATGGGCTGATCACCCCTACACCCCCCCTACCTTTTACACTTGAGTCCTAGCGGGCCACCTTGAACCTCGCCTACCTCTGCATCCTGCGGGGCCTGCCTGTCACCGTATGTTGTCGATGATATGGGAGGGAGATTAATGGATGGAGAGATTGTATATATATATATATATATATTTTTTTTTGCTTTGTCGCTGTCTCCCGCGTTTGCGAGGTAGCGCAAGGAAACAGACGAAAGAAATGGCCCAACCCACCCCCCATACACATGTATATACATACGTCCACACACGCAAATATACATACCTACACAGCTTTCAATGGTTTACCCCAGACGCTTCACATGCCCTGATTCAATCCACTGACAGCACATCAGCCCCGGTATACCACATCGATCCAATTCACTCTATTCCTTGCCCTCCTTTCACCCTCCTGCATGTTCAGGCCCCGATCACACAAAATCTTTTTCACTCCATCTTTCCACCTCCAATTTGGTCTCCCACTTCTCCTCGTTCCCTCCACCTCCGACACATATATCCTCTTGGTCAATCTTTCCTCACTCATTCTCTCCATGTACCCAAACCATTTCAAAACACCCTCTTCTGCTCTCTCAACCACGCTCTTTTTATTTCCACACATCTCTCTTACCCTTACGTTACTTACTCGATCAAACCACCTCACACCACACATTGTCCTCAAACATCTCATTTCCAGCACATTCATCCTCCTGCGCATAACTCTATCCATAGCCCACGCTTCGCAACCATACAACATTGTTGGAACCACTATTCCTTCAAACATACCCATTTTTGCTTTCCGAGATAATGTTCTTGACTTCCACACATTCTTCAAGGCTCCCAGGATTTTCGCCCCCTCCCCCACCCTATGATCCACTTCCGCTTCCATGGTTCCATCAGCTGTCAGATCCACTCCCAGATATCTAAAACACTTCACTTCCTCCAGTTTTTCTCCATTCAAACTTACCTCCCAATTGACTTGACCCTCAACCCTACTGTACCTAATAACCTTGCTCTTATTCACATTTACTCTTAACTTTCTTCTTTCACACACTTTACCAAACTCAGTCACCAGCTTCTGCAGTTTCTCACATGAATCAGCCACCAGCGCTGTATCATCAGCGAACAACAACTGACTCACTTCCCAAGCTCTCTCATCCCCAACAGACTTCATAGTTGGCCCTCTTTCCAAAACTCTTGCATTTACCTCCCTAACAACCCCATCCATAAACAAATTAAACAACCATGGAGACATCACACACCCCTGCCGCAAACCTACATTCACTGAGAACCAATCACTTTCCTCTCTTCCTACACGTACACATGCCTTACATCCTCGATAAAAACATTTCACTGCTTCTAACAATTTGCCTCCCACACCATATATTCTTCATACCTTCCACAGAGCATCTCTATCAACTCTATCATATCATATCATTTATGTTCAGGCCCCGATCGCTCAAAATCTTTTTCACTCCATCCTTCCCCCTCCTATTTGGTCTCCCGCTTCTCCTTCTTCCCTCCACCTCTGACACATATATCCTCTTTGTCAATTTTTCCTCACTCATTCTCTCCATATGTCCAAACCATTTCAACACACCCTCTTCTGCTCTCAACCACACTCTTTTTATTACCACACATCTCTCTTACCCTTTCATTACTTACTCGATCAAACTACCTCACACCACATATTGTCCTCAAACATTTCATTTCCAACACATCCACCATCCTCCGCAGAACTCTATCTATAGCCCATGCCTTGCAACCATATAACATTGTCAGAATCACTGCTCCTTTAAACATACCCATTTTTTCTCTCCGTGATAATGCTCTCGCCTTCCACACATTCTTCATCGCTCCCAGAACTTTTGCTCCCTATTCTACTTTGTGACTCACTTCCGCTTCCATGGTTCCATCCGCTGCTAAGTCCACTCCCAGATATCTAAAACACTTCAGTTCCTCCAGTTTTTTCTATTCAAACTCACCTCCCAGTTGACTTGTCCCTCAACCCTACTGAACATAATAACCTTGATCGTATACACATTTACTCTCAGCTTTCTTCTTTCACACACTTTACCAAACTCAGTCACCAGCTTCTGCAGTTTCTCACCCGAATCAGCCACCATCGCTGTATCATCGGCGAACAACAGCTGACTCACTTCCCAAGCTCTCTCATCCAGAACAGACTGCATACTTGCCCTTTTCTCCAAAACTCTTGCATCCTCCCTAACCACCCCATCCATA
The DNA here is from genome assembly GCF_036320965.1 of Panulirus ornatus. Classification (NCBI taxonomy): domain Eukaryota; kingdom Metazoa; phylum Arthropoda; class Malacostraca; order Decapoda; family Palinuridae; genus Panulirus; species Panulirus ornatus. The sequence goes on along the minus strand of NC_092236.1, from coordinate 46,088,666 downwards.
AACAAATTAAACAACCATGGAGACATGACGCACCCCTGCCGCAAACCGACATTCACTAGGAACCATTCACTTTCCTCTCTTCCTACTCGAACACATGCCTTACGTCCTTGGTAAAACCTTTCACTGCATCTAGCAACTTACCTCCCACACCATATACTCTTAAAACCTTCCACAAAGCATCTCTGTCCACCCTATCATATGCATTCTCCAGATCCATAAATGCTACATACAAATCCACCTGTTTTTTAAGTATTTCTCACATACATTCCTCAAAGCAAACTCCTGATCCACACATCCTCTACCACTTCTGAAACTACACTGCACTTTCCCAATCTGATGTTCTGTACATACCTTTACCCTCTCAATCAATACCCTCCCATATGATTTCCCAAGAATACTCAACAAACTCATATATGGGCCATTTCCTGCGTTAGCGAGGTAGCGTTAAGAACAGAGGACTGAGCATCAGAGGGAATATCTTCACTTGGCCCCCTTACCTGTTCCTTATTTTGGAAAATTAAAAAAACGGGAGGGGAGGATTTCCAGCCTCCGCTCCCTCCCCTTTTAGTCGCCTTCTACAAAACGTAGGTAAGCGGGCCAAGTGAGGATATTCCCTCAAAGGCTCAGTCCTCTATTCTTAACGCTACCTCACTAACGTGGGAAATGGCGATTATTATAAAATATATATATATATATATATATATATATATATATATATATATATATATATATATATATGTAGATACATATAATGCAATTTGTTTATATTAATATCTTTTTTCTGTCGTCATCTTTAATGGCTGTTTTCCGCGTTAGAGAGGTAGCGATAGGAAGAGACTAAGAAAGGCCGCATTCACTGCATCCTATCTCACCCTAGGTATCTGAACGGAGCACTTTCCTCATGCATGATACATGTACGGAGTACTTCACTCATCCATGAACATACGATCGGAGCACATATCACCCATGAATACATGTACGGAGCACTTTCCTCACCCAGGAATGCATGTACGCAGTACTTACCCCATGAACATATATGAACGGAGCACTTCCCTGGCCCCTCCCTTAAAAACTCGCACGGAGCGAATCTCTTAACCCTTACCATCCCTTGACGTAACCCTACCTTTCTTAACTTCATCCTCACCTTAGTCCAAATCTCTGATTCCCATCCCTTTGCTGGGAAACATTCCCCTTCCCCTCACCCATGATCGAATCCCGTAATCCACACTCCTTCGTAGTCCGCGCTCCGTGCAGCGAGTAGCAACAACCACGGAGATCGTAGTCATCACCCAAAGAGCAACCCCCCCCCTGACGCTCTTGTTCCGCTGTAGTGGTTGCCTTTGTCCAGAACAGTGGAGTATCGATCCACCACACGAACGCTGAACGTGTGTGTGTGTGTGTGTGTGTGTGTGTGTGTGTGTGTGTATGTGTGTGTGTGTGTGTGTGTGTGTGTGTTCATAAAGATACAGTAGGTATTCGTCAGTGTACAGCTGTGCTAATTGAACACATCCAAGCATGGTGTAACATGGGCGAACATTATACCTGTGCACTTCTTTCTTTCAGCCTAATGTTCATACAACTAGTCCCTGTACATACTCGTGTGTGAGTACATATGCAACCTCCTCACCTGGTGTGACTGAGTGTAAGGGAGGGCGAGAAGAGAAGGTCGTTTTCTCATTGGCGAATCAGAGCAGAGGACAGAGGTGGACCATGTTTCTGGGTAACGATACTCAAGCGATTCTAACTGTCAGGGTTAACATCGGGTAAGGAATAATGATAGCATATAATGGTTAATTTAAGGGGGGTTAACTGTGGAGGTTAACCTACACCAGCAGTTAACTGTCCGGTAGGGTTCGACTCAGAGATTTAATTCTCATTTGGGGTTAATTGCTTCCGCGGATTCACTACAGGCAAGGGGTTAATAAGCCATCAAGAAATGATTATATGATGATACACTTACAGCGTAGAGGTCAATGACGACGAGTCATTAGACACAATTATGGCTGAAATGTGTCTTCGAATTAACTGGATTTTCAGCCATAGAAACTGTGAGTAAAGTGAGTTTGTAATTGGATCCTGACCGACGTTAGTTACCATGGAAGTGAAGACTAGACAGGCAGAAGGTTAACTCTCGAATAAAGCTGACAAAGACGCGTGTTAAACTCCCTTTAATAAAGACCCAAGTTTCATCTAGGGCTGTGAATAAGCTGCGACCAGTTCTTGATTACGTTGAAGAGAGTAATGAGATCGGGGAGTCTGAGTGCATCAGGCAATTACTCCTTCCTACAGCTTTCTCAGCCGGTTAGAATAGAGTTAGGTAGAATTGCTACTTATCAGACATTCACGACTTGTCCCATATGTCTCGTATAGGAACTCAGATTCCTTATCCAGACAGATGGAGATGGGAAAGTAAAGAAGTTCTCTGCTTTATAATCTTACCGTCAACAATTTTAACTAGTGAATCAAATCTTCTATTAAACTTCTTTTTTTTCAAATGATAACATCAATTTTTTCAGGGAAAGGTATTCAAAAGTTTTCCAATGAACAAAGTCTGAACGTTTTCACATGTAACTGACCAGTTTACACATAACGAAGAAGGCTGCATGTTTGCTTTCCCACGCTACCCAGGACAAACTACACTCGGACAATGATTGACCGCGAGTTCAAAAGTTTGAAAATGAACGAAGAAAAACGTGGTTCAAATCATCTAAGTCTAACTGAAGCCAGGCCAATGTATTATCCATATGATCATCTAAAATTAGATTTCCGATCTTTTTCTGTAGACATAACACAGGCAAAAGTACTCCTCACTGGAAATGTAAAATGACAACATAGACCGAGATTGATTCAGTCTCATTTGGTGTTGTAGATTCGACCTTTGAAAGTGGAAAGGTTATGATAAAGGGAAAGATGAGAGAATAAGAGATTTCCACAGCTTTTTGGCGTGAGGAGAGGAAGAGGTGTCATAACGGTTAGTCCTCGTGTGGTTGATCTTCGCTCAGAAAATATGCGAAGAAGCAGCTAGTCGCGTGTCGCAGGTACAGATCTCAGGGACCTTGGACACACGCAGACAGCACTCGAGAACAGTGGCCAAAATATAACTCTTGAACAGAGAGAGGGAAGCGACAGCACGTCGGACGGACATGGATGGTTGAAGGGAGATGATAGCAGGAGAGTTAATGAGGCAAAGGACTTTTGACTCCATCATGGATAGAAGACAGATGGAAGAACCACCCTCGGTATGCAAGCGGTACTCTATACACGAACGAAAGAAACCTGAGCAGACATGGCTTAGCTGCTCAGAAGAAAACTAATGGTGACACCTACGGGTATACTTGAGAAGACATTTGATAATCAATTTCCATGAAGAGAAAAAAGTAGTTCAGGATACTAAACAGGAAATGAAACCTTCCAGCTTTTACTAGGATTTAAACACATCAGGTTGTTCACCTGGTTAGGGGTGGAGGAGAGTTGTGGAGGAGTGCAATGCGCGCCACCGAGTAACGCTTCTCTACCTAACTGGATCATGAATTATTATGTCAATACATCAATAATGGAAGCTTGTTTGCGTTGAGTGTGGGCGCCTGCGTTATTGACCACCCCAAGCCGTCACACTACACACGCCACCTTGACCCATTTACGTGTCATGAGTCACCAGTCTTTGTGGACAAAGGGGCTTAAGTGGGGAGGTGTTGTGCTTAATAAGGGGTGGCGGTAAATGACGTCGGGTACGAGATAAAATGAAAGTTTGCAATTATAAAGAGAAGCTCACGTTTCACTCTTCAGCTTTTAAAAGTCTGTAAAGGTTAACAAAATGGTAATTTAAAGTCAGGTAACGGAAAGCATCAACTACCTGTTGAAGCTGGTTCTACGAGGGAAGTTCGACCATCATCTTTATGAATGTCATAAATGAATCCAATGATCCAAGACCCACTCCCACGTAGGAACAAGTTTTAGGGGAAAGGAGGAGAACTCAGAACCTAAGCTGCTAGCTTGCGAGACTTGTCAGGTACAGGAAGGAAGGGAAGTCCTCGGAACACTCACAGTCTCACGACAGCGAGCCCCGATCTTCCTGAGTGTTGCGTGCCACACGTCGCCACTGACGCCAACACTCAATGATTTCGATTTGGTCGTTCGGAAGTTCCCGGAGCCTCGCGCAGCCAACACTGCCTGAGGAAGGTTTCAGCTTTGCTGTAGATGTATACGATAATTCCATAACATTTACAATACGCAAGAGTAAACTGATATCAACTGGCTCTGTAATGCATCACATTTCAGGTAGTGAATTACGGCAGTGATATAGGGAATGTTTTCCCTTAACACCACTGGTTTGCCGTTGATATAAAGATGGCCATTTTATCATGTTCATCGATCACTGCATTTTGTGCTTCTCCAGTGCTCACCTTTCATAAAACAGCCCTTGAATACGTATAGAAGAACGGATTTTTAACATTATGAAAAATTCAGAATATTTCTTGACCAGTTTTGCCTTGCATGTCTGAGTTTTTGTATCTCATTGTCTCTATTGGCTAGTTGAAGCAGACATTCATGTTTACATTTTGATCGAATAGCCGCATCTTCGGCAGTTTCCAAATGTTGCTATCTGGCCCATCTACCTCAAGGAATCTGGGCATAAGGTGTGTTGGCCGGGGCTGACGGAGCCTCGGCGCCTGCGTAAGACAGAAAAATCTCTGATCTCTGATTGCAAAGTTCGTCACTTGTCTGTGTGTGTGTGGGGGGGGGAGATATGTCGGCCAGGGTTGGTGTATTTGCTTATGAAATTACATGATCTTACATCAAAGAAGACAAGGACGCTCTCCCTATAATTCGTAGACGCGAACTAAATAGGCTTAACTGATGGAAGTCTGGCAAGTTATCCACAGCACGGAACTCCACTTCTTTAGTTGAAATCACGAATGATCAGTTCTCAGATCATCGAAATAAACCTTACATTACGACACAAGTTCCCGTGGACAGCCATTTTCTGTGGACTCACCATTTTCATTACTTAAACAGCACGTCTCCTTGATTAGTATGAGAGAGTCAGGTGGTGTTGGAAATATGATCACGGATCTGTGATTCCTAAGGCTATAAGAAGCAATAATTGAACTACCGTTGCAAGGGAGCAAAAAATACACAAGAGAAATGGGGACAAAAAGAACCTATTGTATTACACATTGTGACGCACACACACACACACACACACACACACACACACACACACACACACACACACACACAGACACACACACACACACACACACACACACACACACACACACACAGACACACACACACACACACACACAGACACACACAGACACACACAGACACACACACAGACACACACAGCTTTTCCAAGCAACTGGTTACTTCACACAGACTCACGGTACAGTGCTTACAGGCAGCACAAATAACCTCTGGATTAAATACTTCTGCAAGATAATCAGATACCATATGATGGACACCAGAAGAAGAGTATGTCCGGTCACCCACTTTGTATTTCGGTGTTGCGCTTACTACGAAGAAATTCTCATCAGAATACAAATAAGAGCAGGTGTATATGATGGATTTCTTGTGGTAGGGGGAACAAACAGTACAAGCTATCAACATGATACAACACAGACAACTTTCCAGCTTGCAGGAATACATAGAGAGGCGAGATGCAAATGGAAAACTCTCTGAAATGAGGGAAACGAGTGGGCGATGAGGCAGGGGAAAGATGAAAGCTTTGCGTGTTGGATGGGCGTCGTGAGTGAAGCAGCGGTTGGAAAAGGATGTGAGCCTGAGTGACGAGATGGCCACTGACCGTGATGCTCGAGATGTATTCTGCTTGTATAATACACGGCCACAGGTGACGAAGCACATGTAGCAGAAGGGCAGACGTTTGATAGCTGAAATAAGTATTCTTTAGTTCCTAAGCCTTTAAAGCTATGTGGCTTTTAAAATGAATCGCAATCGAAATAAGGTAGTAAAGACTTCGTGTTTCTTCTCAGTTCTATACCAGGAGGCCTGGACCCTCTTCACCATCACTGACCTGCGACATCAGGTGAGGCTAACCTGGCCTACGTTCACCTGCCACCAGTCCATAAAGGTTCTCCGTCTGCCATAATCTACCACTTTCATGTGTCTTGATAACCACAGCGTAGATCATACTCGTGCTAATGTAAGCCCGGCACATGAATTTCCGGGAAGAAATGGTGTCCAGAGATATGGTTCATCTCAATTATCTTATTTTATGTATTCATTTACTCATATTGTGCATTAGTATATGGAAAGTTCTGGAAATACGGAACATTATTATGTCGATCAATAATGAGGATTGATCACTTCTGCTATGATTTCGGCATCACAGGACTTATCAATATTAAACAGAGATGTTATGAATATATATAAGGGATAGTTGAGATCAAGCACTATCTGTATATCTCCTACATGCTTCCTACACACTGAGAGTTCAGACAGAGCTGCCTATTATATACACAGCTTGGCAGGTTGGTTGGCTATTTCCTTGGGCTTTAGGCCTATCCAATGCCAGGGTTATTAAGGCCGTCGACGAGTCGCCAAGCAGCTACATCCGCCTACCAGATAATCTTCAACACCTTCCATAGTTGTCAAGGGGGAAGTCTAAGACCACATACACTCTCGCTGTGTAGTATATGGCTCTTGAAACGTGGCAGCTGTGTAGGCGCAAACATACAGTAAGAACTTCGTTGTTAAAGAAAGATGAACATCCCAGTTATAGAACTATACCCAAAAATGGATTCGAGTTCTAATTATGGATGGAAATCAGTTAAGACTCGAATCTCTTCCAGAGAAAAATTTATTCAGCCAGAAAATGCCTCAAGGTTAAATACATTGAGATATCTTCTCTGTCAAAGGTTAGTGGATGTTTTTGGGATGAAAATGATTGTACAAAAACCTCCGTACATATTGCTGGATAATGTCACTGTTGAACTCAGCTGAAGGGAAAAAAATTATTTTGAAATATCTCAATGAAAGAAGTGTAAAGGAGATGTGGAAGTCCCTTTGGAAGAAGGTTTGATTGCTTTGATATTAATCCCAGAATCTACAATAAGTGAAAGAACCTATCCTCAGCCAGACGATTGTTCGTTCCCTCCATCAGTGACCACATAGTTTTCCATCTGGCCAGCTGTAATTAAGCAATGGGAAAGCATGACTTTTATCTCCAGCATAAACGTTCTGACGATAAATCTATGTAACGCCAAGAGTTGAAATTGGTTCTGACAATCATCCAGCCATTGTTTTTCTAGGAAATATAAGTCTATATCAGAGTGAGTAACGCTCGCGTGAGTAGTGAGATGTTGACCGTCAAGAAAGCCTGCTCAGGCTATGGTAAGTGAATATTCCGCTTCATGAAGACCACTTCAGGATAGATGAGTCACTCACACGAGAATAGCATCAGACCTCTTGATTCCCTTCCGTATATTTGTATGTAAACTTGGACAAGATGGTAGATTTGTACCTGCATATTTCCTCAGATATCCACACTTATGTTACATCTGTTGTTTTAGCATGTTAACGTAAGTTTGTTTTATGTATTCATTAATATGTACTCCTGTTCTTCGGACTTTGGCATATTGTTTCTATATTGTAAGTCTACATATATATATATATATATATATATATATATATATATATATATATATATATATATATATATATATATATATATATATATATATATATATATCATACAAACCTCCAACAGCCAGGATCGAACCCGGGACCCCTGTACAATAGACGGAGCGCAACCGCTAGGCTATGATCGCCCCTATACGGAAACGACTATTCTAATACTATGTACTCGAATACCCTTCGTCTCACGTTGGTGAGCAACGGGGTCTACACTGGTCATTTCCCATCAGGTTCACGCAGAGCGTTCATATGCACTTTGTTCATATATATATATATATATATATATATATATATATATATATATATATATATATATTCTTTTTTTTTTCTTTCTTTTAAACTATTCGCCATTTCCCGCATTAGCGAGGTAGCGTTAAGAACAGAGGACTGGGCCTTTTTTGGAATATCCTCACCTGGCCCCCTCTGTTCCTTCTTTTGGAAAATTAAAAAAAAAAAACGAGAGGGGAGGATTTCCAGCCCCCCGCTCCCTCCCGTTTTAGTCGCCTTCTACGACACGCAGGGAATACGTGGGAAGTATTCTTAATCCCCTATCCCCAGGGATGATATATATATATATATGTATATATATATATATATATATATATATATATATATATATATATATATATATATATATATATATATATATATACCATTTTTTGTGTATAACTATATATCATTGTGTTTATATTTTCATAGAACACTACTACCGCTATTACTACTGCGACTTTTATTTTCGTGTGAACTTGGTTGTATTCCGTGGACCGTATGAAGTTACGTATAAGAGCGGGGCTCGGGACTTGCTTGTGGTTGTGTGAGGGTTTGTTGGCTAAATATGATTTATAGATGAAAGTGCACATGTTTATATTTCAGTGGACATATGTCTGCGTCAGTATGTCTCGGTGTACAATATCATACGATATTCCGTGTGTGTTTCTTTATATTTGCTTCATATCTTCCTCCCTTGCGTGTCTCTTCCTTTTACTCCACCTCTTGTCTCCCTCTACCGTCATCAACCTTCCTTAACTATCTCGTTTATGACTCTTAATATTTTCCTGTCCTGCTATCCACGTTTCCCTATCTTCTAACTTCTATTTTTCATTTTCATACACCATCATGACCCAGGTTCCAACCTTCCATATATAAAAAGGAGTCCTTGACCTGATTACTCTTTTTTTTTTTTTTCTATTTGTTATATCTGTAAGTTATTTAAGATGTGAGTTTCAGTGCCTCTCTATAGAGCAAGGAAGTCAACACAAGGTGACCTAGGTTAGCACTAACTAGCCCCCGGGGCTCTGAATAATTTACATTATAGCCGACACTCGTGTGTCTTCAGGCCTTTGTCTTGACCATTAATGGAGCATAGTAGCGGGATTGGAGCATTACCAGCCGCTAGACTTACCGTCTCATTATAACGTTATGAACTTCTGGAACTCATAATCTCATGATTCTTGCGTATTGAATACCACTCTCTCTCTCTCTCTCTCTCTCTCTCTCTCTCTCTCTCTCTCTCTCTCTCTCTCCCTCTCTCTCTCTCTGACCTTCTAGTTCATACACTCTCCCTCTCACTCACTTTCTCATTCATTTACTCTCCCTCTCTCACTCACTTGCCAACTTTTACATACTCACTTTCGCAAACACACAGACAGACACACAGACATACACACAGGCAGACATATTCACATTTTCTTCCTCTTCCCCTTTTCCCATGTTCTTCTGTTCTCATCCATCCTTCATCGTTCCATGAATATTTCACATCGTCGCCCATATCATATTCTCTTTCACAAACCAATATTTCTTATCCCCCTGACGTACTTAGTGGGAGTGAGGTGTCTGCGTGTGTCTCAGCCCTTAAGACCAGGACGCACGGCACGCGACTGGCAGCTGTTTCCCGTAGTTTTCAGCCTGGAGACCAGCCACACGAGGCTTGACCGTTATGATGCCTCCCTCCCTCTCTCTCCTCGTACATGGAAGTTGTGGAATGCTCTTCCCTCCGTAGTCATTCCCACTTCCAATATCAGGTCCACGTCCAAGACTTGGATCTGCACAGTCTTAAGGGGATCAGATCATTTCCTGTTGTGGCTTGTTTTTTTTCTTATAACTCACTGTTATGCCTTCCAGTCCACGTGGCCACAGCCGGGGCTCTCTGTTGCCCACGTCACGCCGCGTGGAGCTTCTCTCTCTCTCTCTCTCTCTCTCTCTCTCTCTCTCTCTCTCTCTCTCTCTCTCTCTCTCTCTCTCTCTCTCTCTCTATATATATATATATATATATATATCTGTTTAATTTGTTTATGGATGGGGTTGTTAGGGAGGTGAATGCAAGAGTTTTGGAAAGAGGGGCAAGTATGAAGTCTGTTGGGGATGAGAGAGTTTGGGAAGTGAGTCAGTTGTTGTTCGCTGATGATACAGCGCTGGTGGCTGATTCATGTGAGAAACTGCAGAAGCTGGTGACTGAGTTTGGTAAAGTGTGTGAAAGAAGAAAGTTAAGAGTAAATGTGAATAAGAGCAAGGTTATTAGGTACAGTAGGGTTGAGGGTCAAGTCAATCGGGAGGTAAGTTTGAATGGAGAAAAACTGGAGGAAGTAAAGTGTTTTAGATATCTGGGAGTGGATCTGGCAGCGGATGGAACCATGGAAGCGGAAGTGAACCATAGGGTGGGGGAGGGGGCGAAAATCCTGGGAGCCTTGAAGAATGTGTGGAAGTCGAGAACATTATCTCGGAGAGCAAAAATGGGTATGTTTGAAGGAATAGTGGTTCCAACAATGTTGTATGGTTGCGAGGCGTGGGCTATGGATAGAGTTGTGCGCAGGAGGGTGGATGTGCTGGAAATGAGATGTTTGAGGACAATATGTGGTGCGAGGTGGTTTGATCGAGTAAGTAATGTAAGGGTAAGAGAGATGTGTGGAAATAAAAAGAGCGTGGTTGAGAGAGCAGAAGAGGGTGCTTTGAAATGGTTTGGGCACATGGAGAGAATGAGTGAGGAAAGATTGACCAAGAGGATATATGTGTTGGAGGTGGAGGGAACGAGAAGTGGGAGACCAAATTGGAGGTGGAAAGATGGAGTGAAAAAGATTTTGAGTGATCGGGGCCTGAACATGCAGGAGGGTGAATGGCGGGCAAGGAATAGAGTGAATTGGATCGATGTAGTATACCGGGGTCGACGTGCTGTCAATGGATTGAATCAGGGCATGTGAAGCGTCTGGGGTAAACCATGGAAAGTTCTGTGGGGCCTGGATGCGGAAAGGGAGCTGTGGTTTCGGGCATTATTGCATGACAGCTAGAGACTGAGTGTGAACGAATGGGGCCTTTGTTGTCTTTTCCTAGCGCTGCCTCGCACACATGAGGGGGGAGGGGGATGTTATTTCCATTTGTGGCGAGGTGGCGATGGGAATGAATAAAGGCAGACAGTGTGAATTGTGTGCATGTGTTTATATGTATGTGTCTGTGTGTGTATATATATGTGTACATTGAGATGTATGGGTATGTATTTCTACATGTGTGGACGTGTATGTATATACATGTGTATGGGGGGGGTTGGGCCATTTCTTTCGTCTGTTTGCTTGCGCTACCTCGCAAACGCGGGAGGCAGCGACAAAGCAAAATATAATATATATATATATATATATATTGGAAAGGATCACAATGTTGCGCGTGATCAAGATATTCCTATGAGTCCACGAGCGTTCATAAACTTATCATTTTACAAATTCTATCAACAATTATAATCTTAATATTAGTGATGGTCTATACAAATTAGATAACTTTACTGTTGATAAAATTTGTTAAATGATAAGTTTATGAACGTTCGTTGTATGTTTTGGACAATCAAATGCTTATCAAATGGCGTCCTAGCTTTGTCTGTTCGATGTATATAAACCGACTTATATTTCTCTCTTGTGTCTCCCCTGATGATGTGATTATTACACGAAAGTGCACTTGGGAACTTATCGTGTTCATATTCCCCGTGGACTCATAGGAATATATATATATATATGTATATATATATATATATATATATATATATATATATATATATATATATATATATATATATATATATATATATATATATATATATATATATATATATATATATATATATATATATATAGTAGTTCATCACATTACTGGGGTAACTGCAGCATCGGGGTTGTGCGTGTGTGTGTGTGTGTGTGTGTGAGTGTGTTAAGGGGGGGGGGGATTGAATCTCCTTCTGTTGCCGGGTGCTGGGTCGGGTGCGGGAGGGGAGGGGCTGTATTGTGTCACTGTGAATTTGCCTCTGTCATCCTGTATTAGCACCAAAATATTTGTGTATTGTTGTGAGGAAGACACATGTGTACGTGCACAAAGGCATATGCAACACAGATCTGCAGATATACACATATTTATGGACACAATGTTTAAAAAAAGTGCCCATAAACACACTTACGCACAAACAAGCACACACACACACACACACACACACACACACACACACACACACACACACACACACACACACACACACACACACACACACACACACACACACACACACACACTATCAAGATGGTACATATGACAGTAAAACACGCTTACAAGAGATTGTGATGTAGTGTTAAAGATGGATTTCAGTTATAAAGTGATGCACTGGGTAAATCAAGATTCTCATAGTGACAAGGAGTCATGGAGATTCAATATTATAGAGTTTATACAAGAATTTACCATTACCAGCATGTCAGTGAATAGGCTGGATAAGGATAAGAGGTTCTGATACACTTGCATTATTACATCTTATGTTCACATATGCCAACATGGAATCTGATACACCACTTGGAAAAAGTAATCATGTAATGTATATGTTTAGTTGTGTGGCAAATGAGAAATGTGAAAGAACAGAGACGAAAAGAGATTTAAAGAGAAGATGAGTTTCTGTGAACGAGGACCTTGATATGAATATCATCTGGCAGGAGACAAGCTGCAGAAATGTAGGTGCGAGAGAGGCATGGGAGTCAACATCGTCCACAGCCTATTGCCAGAGTCCCCATCACAGTAGAATGATTAAAGATATCAACTGTCCGCCAGCGAATATCAGACTTACATTTAAGTACATGAATTGGGAACTATTCAACATTCTGTTCACGTCCTACATAAGGCTAAAATTGGAATAAACTTCCAATGTTTGGTCACGCCACTTAAAGAGGCACGAAGCTCTAATGGATAAGGTCCAGAGCAAAGCAACAAATATGGTACCAGAACCAAGGAAGCTGAGTTACCGGGAAAGGTTGGAATCTCTAAATTTACGCATCATGGAAGAGAGAGGAGTTTGAATTCTGAAACAAGAATGATAATGTGGACAGAGAACAGATCAAAAGTTGTATGGACAGAGCACACGGAGGACATGATTTGAAATTAAGCAAAAAACACAAAAATGATATAAAGGAGTAGTCATTTAGCATAAAAGTGGTAGATGATTGGAATATACTGCATGAGAAAATGATGAGTAAAAAACAGCACACAGAAGCTTGAAAATCTGTATGACACTTGAGAAACTTCAGAAGATGAGGCTCCATGTGTGTAGACGTCCCTCCTGGCACAGTGCAGATAGGCAATGACACACGTTACGTTAGTGATGATCTCTGCTGAGGGGATCAAGGAGACGATGATCACATCGCAATAACAGATATTGTGGATTTCAAGAACTCAGAAGTAATGATGAACACCAACGTTTTATACAACAAAGTATCTTTTGTGGCAACTTTTCTGGACCGATGATGGATAGATAGTGACATTGTTTTCTTGCCTCTGTCATCCCAGTGGTGCGCAGTGTCACCTGACTGTTGCACATGAAAATAATGCAAACCAGTCACACTTATTCACTAAGACAGATGGAGACTGTTAGTACCTATGATGAACATATCTGACAAAAAATGTAATCAACATTCATGTCGACAAGACAATTATTTTTTCTTATCCATAAATCCTGGTTTTCAGTGCATTGACGAAGGATATGGGGATCATAGATGCTATTAAGCTTTCGCTTGTAGGAGGAGAAGAACACACAGGAGCCAGAAAGAACCAGATGAATCGTTTCGTTTTTATCCTCTGAGAGTCAGACTGTCTCCCTGCAGCTGACAGGATCTGGGACGCTTTCCCTACTGTTCGCAGGATCCTGGGGACCTCTAACAGTCGCATTCCTTACGGGAGATAGGATCTTGGGAACCTCTGAGAGTCTGGTCAGCTGGGCTCTGACCTGCTGCTATGACTGTATCCTGCCGCACGAAAATGACAGCAATTAACTATGATTTCAATTCGGACGGACGGGTCTGACGGGAAAAAGGTGACCCTGTCCGTCACAATGCACCATTTCACTGTCTGCTCCAGTGAAAAACTGAGTCCACTCACACAAAACGTACCTTGCTACCCACGTCAACAGTGATGCTTAGGACCAACAGTGATGTGGAGCTTATAGCAGATATCAAAGCAACAGTAGAGTTTAGCTTTCTGCATTTATCAAGGCAACAGGGTTAACTTTTAACAGTTAACACAGCAGCAGTGACAGTTATCCTCTAATAGTTATCACGGCTACAGAGACGCTTAACGTGGAACAGTTAATATGGCAGAATTACTGGTATTCAACTTGTCGGCACTATAATTGTTATTCCCTTAGAGTTAACTGAAAGAACAGTTAACTGCCAGTTAATGCGTTATCAAAGGTCGCGTGCATCTACCAGTTTTATCAGTAGTCGACATCTAGGGGTTAACATTTATCTATTGAAAGCTAAACTGTAGTCCTTATCACGATGTCAACGCTCAGCACCCTACAGGAGTTAACACTGTAACAATAGTCTTCTACTTAAGACAATCCTGTCGGTAATACAATTCAAGCAGCTAACACAGGATCAGCACTTAACATATCGTTACCTGCGGCAGTTAGCGTGGCATTAACCGAAAGCACGCACGAAAGCATTTGTGATGATAAGTATCTATGAGTTCCCATGACACCATGGAGAGTTGAACTCTCCTAAATCTGCTTCTGTTAACAAAAACCTTTGCCGTGATGGTCAATTGTTTAAGTAAAGAGGTTACTCTATTAGGTCTCAACTAGCCAGAAGAGAGAGAATAGTCTTTCTTAGGTCGGCAATATTTGGCGTAAGAGAGTCTTTACCCCATTTTCCTGTCTTGCTTCTCGTTATTCACTTTGTGTTAGCAGTAAATTAAAGACCAACTGGGCGCATGAGCCTCCAGCCCCACACTAGTGATCTCTGCTTTACCTTCAGTAGAGACAGAAGCATCGCCCGAGGAGAGAGCATGCTTAGGAAATGTCTATATCGCCCATGAACTGTGGATACAGGAAACACTGGTAATAATGTATATCCTGAAGGACATGAGATTCACTCACTGAGACAAGGAAAATCCTCACAGATGTTAGTTAACAAAGATAGTGATATCATTTGCTTGACTTCTCCTCGCAGCTGAATAGTCGTAGCTCAGATCTTCTAAACAGAAACTGAGAGAAATGTTACAGATGTGGTCGTCTGACTCTGCCTCTATGATATTTAGTTACTCCACCCACTTTTCCGCCTTTCATTTTCTTCCACATTCTTTTCTTTAACATAAGACTTTTTATAACCGTACTGGAGTAAACCATTTATATAGATTTGCAGCAGCAATGTACGTTGTACAAAATTAAAATCTGACAAAACAAAAACCATTAAAAGAAAACAATTGTTAATAGAATGAAAAGGAAACATAATGTATGTGGTAAGAGGAGCAGGTGTATTGTGGCTGAGGCACCACATATGCCCCCCTCCCCCCCCGCTTTGCTGACAACACTGGCCACGGTACAGGCGTTGTGACATTCGTGTTATGGACACTTTACACTGTAACGTAACATGCTGTTCACCAGTACAGCGAATGATATATATATATATATATATATATATATATATATATATATATATATATATATATATATATATTTTTTTTTTTTTTTGCTTTGTCGCTGTCTTCCGCGTTTGCGAGGTAGCGCAAGGAAACAGACGAAAAGAAATGGCCCAACCCACCCCCATACACATGTATATACATACACGTCCACACACGCAAATATACATACCTACACAGCTTTCCATGGTTTACCCCAGACGCTTCACATGCCCTGATTCAATCCACTGACAGCACGTCAACTCCGGTATACCACATCGATCCAATTCACTCTATTCCTTGCCCTCCTTTCACCCTCCTGCATGTTCAGGCCCCGATCACACAAAATCTTTTTCACTCCATCTTTCCACCTCCAATTTGGTCTCCCACTTCTCCTCGTTCCCTCCACCTCCGACACATATATCCTCTTGGTCAATCTTTCCTCACTCATTCTCTCCATGTGCCCAAACCATTTCAAAACACCCTCTTTTGCTCTCTCAACCACGCTCTTTTTATTTCCACACATCTCTCTTACCCTTACGTTACTTACTCGATCAAACCACCTCACACCACAAATTGTCCTCAAACATCTCATTTCCAGCACATCCACCCTCCTGCCCACAACTCTATCCATAGCCCACGCCTCGCAACCATACAACATTGTTGGAACCACTATTCCTTCAAACATACCCATTTTTGCTTTCCGAGATAATGTTCTCGACTTCCACACATTCTTCAAGGCTCCCAGGATTTTCGCCCCCTCCCCCACCCTATGATTCACTTCCGCTTCCATGGTTCCATCCGCTGCCAGATCCACTCCCAGATATCTAAAACACTTTACTTCCTCCAGTTTTTCTCCATTCAAACTTACCTCCCAATTGACTTGACCCTCAACCCTGCTGTACCTAATAACCTTGCTCTTATTCACATTTACTCTTAACTTTCTTCTTTCACACACTTTACCAAACTCAGTCACCAGCTTCTGCAGTTTCTCACATGAATCAGCCACCAGCGCTGTATCATCAGCGAACAACAACTGACTCACTTCCCAAGCTCTCTCATCCCCAACAGACTTCATACTTGTCCCTCTTTCCAAAACTCTTGCATTCACCTCCCTATATATATATATATATATATATATATATATATATATATATATATATATATAGATAGATAGATAGATAGATAAATAGATAGATGAATGTGGTATACGTGAATGAGAACACGGTGGGTCAAGGCATATGGTGCAGTAAAAGAGAATGAATGACATAACAATTGTTATAAGGAGTGTTGTTGTTGTTGTTGTTGTTGTTCTGCTGGATGAGTCAAAGGATGGATGCATTTGATGACGTGTTTGGGACAAAAACACTGAGAATAGATGGGAGTATGAACCAAGTAAACAATGGAGAGGTCTGTAGGGCATGGTTGTAAACGAGGGGATGTGGTTTCGGCACATTACACGTAACAGCTAGAGAATGGATGTGAGCGAATACGGCCTTTCTTCGTCTGTTCCTGGCGCTACTTTGCTAATGCGGGAAACAGTGATCAAGTATAAGAAAAAAAACTATTATCCTGTTTTTCAAAGAATAGGAAAGTCGTAAAGTGAAACTAGACTGAATAAAGATGAGTTAAAAGTTGTTAAAAAGTTTATGGGTTTCGGAGAGGTGATCAGTCGAGGTGGTCATAAGAGAAGCCTGGCAGGGGTGGAGCCTGGAGACATGCTTACAGTCATGGAGAATGACAAGATTGTACAGTGTTCGGGACGTTCACTTGACTCACTGTTTTTCTTAGTTCTGACGTAAGGATGTAAAACCTACAGTCGTCCTGTATCCAGACAGACAGAGACATTAGTCACGGATAACTTACGTAGTATAGAAGGAAATAAGGGAAAAAGAGAAATAAAGGATGATGATGTGAGAAAGAAATATGATGCGAAGAATGACGTATGTATGAAAATCTATGAAAATATTTACGGCCGTTTATAAAGCATGATGAATGATAACCACGTAAGGAAAATTCAGGACAGTATGGCTGAAGATAAGGAGGGCAGAAGGACGCCACTAGACAGATGGACGGATGCTGTGAGCTATCCTATGAGGGCTTGAGATGCTCCCGGTGATGATGTCAGAGAAATGTCTGATGACTGTGTGCATTCAAGGCGATGGTAGTCCTTCGTAAACCACTTCTAATATATACAGTGAATTAGTAAGAAAGGTCCTACTCCTGAGGAAGAACTGGCTCATTCTCGCACACTGTAAATGAGTAAAATATGCGTGTAGATATATAGAAAAAGATCTAGAGGTAATAGACAATAGAAAATTAAATGAAACTATACTCATGTGTTTTCTTGCACATACTGAACAACCCTGATGACACTGGCATGAACTGGTGTGTGTGTGTGTGTGTGTGTGTGTGTATGATATTGAGTCAGCCATAAGACTCCTTGCGTCCAGGTGGTAGCCAGTGAGCTGTCCAACTACACTGTCACTGTACAATAAATCAATGGAATGTCTGGGAAAACACCAGCTGGTACCCTGAAGGTGGATGCCATGTCTGGCTGAAATCACCGTCAAAGCATGTTGACGGAGTCGATCAGTAGACACACCTGAAAAAAAGATTTCCATCAACTTCACAATGTTTCGTGGATCTAAAGACATTCCTTCGTGTGGACAAAGTTTCTTATTAACTAAAAAGTTGGACAAAGATCCTTCTTCTAGAGAGACGTTTGACGCATCTCATATAGGTACGTCATCTCGAACACATTACTGTACTTCCGGTACTGTAACGCTTTACTGATCAGACACAGTGTGTGGCAGGCAGTACAGTAACCTCTGTCTAGCTCTCGCACCTCTGTCAGCCGGGGGACTTCAGATATGCTACCTACTATGCTATGGAGGAACCAGCCTAGTCGTTAATACCCACTCATCTCCCTCACAAATGGTAAAGGTTTGAATCCTTGCTGTTGGAGGGCAATATGTGATATGTCTATATTTCTCTATCAGTCTATCAATGTATGTATGTACGTATTACACCTATATCAGATTCATTTTCAAAAACATAAAGTAGCGTGAATTCATGGATTTTGCTACGTAGAGGTTTCCATGTTTACAAATTGTGGATGCTTATTAAGAGCCGAGTTCAGTGAGAGAGAAGGTGATATCTAGAACCAATGGATGTGAAGGCTAGGTGTCAGGGGATGGAGTATCATGAGTGTACTGTATAATGCGCGGTAACAACAGCAGGTAGCACACTGTGCACTGGAGAGCTAACACTACTGGCCAGAGTGATGCATCTCATACTACCAGGCTCTCTCTTGACGTGAGCGGGATAGTGTACAGTATAACTGAGCGGTGACAACAGCACTGTGCAGTAGAGAGGTTACACGAGTGGCCAGAGCGAAGCATCTCATACCATCAGGTTCTGTCTCGACGTGAACCAACTAGAATTATCCTTCATTACGTTAGACAGATGTGACATGGCCGCTATATCTGTGCGTGAAGATCTTGCTCGGCCCATAATCTTTATGTCTTTGCTGAAGAAAATCGTATCATTCTTCCTACCACAAACTGTGGATGTTGTTCAAGGTCTTGGGTGAGTGTTTCTTATGCTGACTACTTTAGTAGCAACATTTGAGTGAAAATAGTATGGTTTCTGTAGTATCCTTTCTCTAAATGCCAGATGTTATAAAAAAAAAATGGATATTCTAATTTGTCTTAAGATATTCCTTAAAAAGACGTGGGATATCACGTAATTAGTGCGGAGATAACTGACGCAATGTTTATGACCTGAGTGTGACCCGGGCTGACCCGTCCACTTGGTGGGTCGTTCAGACAAAGGCAATCACGAATGCTCCACATAACTGCATTTCTGTGGTTTTGTCGCGTCCTGTACAGGCAGGGAGAGTAAACGGCCCAGCCCAACGTTCTGGGTCATGCACACCCGCTAATTGGCCTGTCAGGATCGATTATACAGAGATCTGGACACTAAGGGTGGACAGGTCGCATGGACGGATGGAGTCTTTAGCAGAGGCAACTTGATCAGTATAATGATTACAGCAGTCTATGTATATATGAATGTAGTTAAGAATGTATATTTTCATGCAGGTATGTATGTAGTATGTATGTATGTATGCATGTATTTATGTATGTATATGCATGCATCGGAAACTGCATTCCCACTAACATGGGGTGGTGGGTCAAGTACACACAAACACATATTTTTGTGGCAATTAAATTTTTTCGGAGGTAGGGGCCCTAACCCCAGACTTGCGGACTGGTTAACGGGGATAGACTTAGTTTTGGGCAGACTGCTTACGTACATATATCAATGTTACAACCAATGATCCTAGCCACTGATTTTGATAATGAATTTGAATCAATAGCAAAATCTAGTTTACGACATGGATTCACTACCACTGTAATGAATGAATAACATGATGGTATATAAAAGATACTATAACGAAAACAGAAATATGGATCTGAAGGACATATAACAGTATAAAAACCTTCGTTGATAAAGATCTGATTCACACTCTTCGGAAATTATTTACACTGGAGAGATGGAGGGACGTATGGCATATGATGGCCTACAAAGATTAGTACGACCTCCTGCAAGAAGGAGACATCACCCCGCGTCACCAGAAGGTTCATGATCAATTCTTTACCCTCACAAAACAATGAAGTGATCATCTTATTTTGTTAGGCTATAACAATAGTTTTTTCTCTTTTTTTTTTTGCGAAGTTTGTTTGTAAAACAAATCGACAATGGTACGTCAAGGTAGACACACACTGATTCTTAAGATTATTCCCGATTGTTTCATTATACCTGCTAGCGTCCGTGTACGTTATGAAATTTTGATTGCTATAGAACTGTAGCTAATTGTAATCATAAAGGATTTATGCCTCCTCCTCCTCTTCCTCTTTCATCTCCTCTTCTCCCTGGATCATGTTAGTGATGGCAAAGCAGCCTTGCTGTCACGGTCGCGTGATGTTGAATGAACGAGGAGAAAAGTACACTTATGCAAAGGGAATCAGTTCGTCCGAAGTCTTCATGAGTTTCATCCGCTTCAGATCATAGGTTTTCAGATGAGTCTCTCATGTGGTCTAGCGTTACCCCTACACAGACCTGAATTAGTCTGGTCCATCCCGTAATCTGGCCTGAATTGATTTGGTTTCTTCCTTCAGTCCATCCTTCACAGAGCCTAACTTTGTACAAGTTAAATCAACTTCGGTAGCTGTTTGCCCAGGCTATTCTAAAAACTAATTCTTTTCTCCTGAGTGCATGAAAGCCTTTCAGAATAACTTAGTTTATATTCACTCCATCATATCAGCTGTTAGTTCCGAAAGTGTCTGGGTTCGATAGCAATCAAAGATTCATATATTTTCAAAGCTTTAAAAACACAATTGATTGAACTTCAACCTAAGAGAAATTGAAAATAAGCGAATCTAAATGAGTCTGAAGTTGATTATTGGTAGTTCCTCAATACATGGAAAAGTGTATACCAGTGTATATTATACATGGTACTGGACAATAACATCTGTTGAATAATATATTTCAGTGTGGTGTGTTGTCCAAGAGAATAATTCTAAAAATCTGTGAACCCCACTGGGACACTAACAGTGTAGAAGCTTCTCAGACATCAAGGATATCATTACTGAAAATTGTAAGCATGTTTCCATGTGTCATACCCACTCAAACAACTCCCTTTAACACGTGTAGAAATTGATACCCCGCTGACCTGAACACTGGATCAAGAGTAATGGAATATGAAAATGCAGTCTGGCAGCTCTCACGATGACAAGATATAAGGTACAAATTCTTCATTGGACCTAACACGTGGCACAGGTTAAGGGACAAACTCTGTTACTGGTAGTTACAAGGTATATGATCGTTGCGGTAGCCACTACAGGATGAAAAATAAATGGTAAACATTGCTGCTGACAGATAACACAGGGTACAAGTTATTGGACGAACAACGATCCTGGAAACATCCATATTGCACGAGTGTTGTTGCTGGTAGACACCACAGAGCATACAGGTTATAGGACACACACCGTTGCTGGTAATTATCACAGTGGACAAGACACGAGAGAAGCTGTTGTCGGTAGCTATTACAAGGTACGAGGTGTGAACGGCACTACAGGTAGAAGCATAAGCCATATAGTCTTGTGGGCCAGCGTCACACTTTACCAGGTTTGGGAAAGGTATGGACTCCCAGAGATACAGCGCAGAAATCATTACATTGCCGTTTCTTATTGACACAAGATATGGAACAGACGCCTTCTATTGTATCTAACGTTGCACCGAGAAGAAATGGGACGCGGACAATCGACATCAGCAGCTATCAAAGTCGTCAGCCATGACCACACACACATCAACAGTATGAATTGAGGTCTGAAGCTAAAGTTTGGACAGTAGTGAATCTGGGACAATGAGTGGCCAACGTGGGCGTCCGGTCTAGTGCCGGCTGTCGCAATGGCTCTGTGACTTTACTGCCATTCCATCATGGGATCTAGATACGCGAATGGGCGAGTCATACTTCACGTCCGCTGAATCAACAACACATGGGAAAGATAACTAAAACTTGTCTCTTTGGCGAAACTGATTTATGATTATAGCGATGATATATATATATATATATATATATATATATATATATATATATATATATATATATATATATATATATATATATATATATATATATATATATATATATATATATATATATATGAGAAACTTTAAACAGAATGAAATTAATGACACACAGACAGGAGCAGGAAATCTAGTTATATATTCTTAATGAAATATTCATCCTGCCTTGTAATGATATGTAGCCATCATTGCCATCTTATAATCAAGGCATATTTATAAACTAGTTTTTAACAATTTTGCATTAAGATCACGGCTACTGATATCACCAGTGTGACAAGCGTACTGAGAAATGGGTCACATTCTCTTTTGAGGTGAAACAAAGCGACTCAATAAACCTCTTGGGAGAGGAAAACATATGCAAAGTATAGCGGGAGGACTAGATGTAAATGGATGAAACCGCAACGTTTGGCAAGTATCCTAATAGTGAGGGAAAAAATAATAATCTAAAATTTAAATCAAGCTTCGCTTTCATCCCTCGGTGGCTTTACCTCCCATAGACAGACTGTCCGAGAACGCCTCATCACGTAGGATAACTGGGCTAAAGTAGGGATCGTCAGCAGGAGATTAAGACCACTGGTCTTTACGTATAGTTTCCCCCCAACATTATTGTACAACGTAGCCTGAAAATTGAGGTCATGTCCGCGGGTGCTGCTCATTTGTTTCGCTCACTCCGCTGTCTCTCATCGCCACCCCTCTCACTCCATATCTCTTCTCTTCGACTCTTCCCCCACCTCTTTCATCAGATCAAGTTACATGGAGGTAGATATGAGAGAAATCCTCCTCCTCCTCTTCCTCCTCCACCTCCTCCTCCTTCTCCTCCTCCTCACCAACACCATGGAGAATCAGCCGCTGGTGAAGGTGTCAAAACAGTGTACATTTCTGCCGTAGCGGGACCCGCGTGACGTCACTTTCCCCGCTGCCGGAAGTGGGGACAAAAGCACATCACTGATTCAACAGCGGAAGTTGTCGTAGCCACGCCCGAGGGACACCTCCGTCCGATTCTTTGATCGCAGTCAGATTTTTGACTTAGGAAGAAGGGTGTTCGAAACCCCTTTCATCATTATAAACTTTCTAACTGACGAGAAATACTAAATCTATATAGAATTCCAGTTAAAATGTAACTTCAAAGGAGTGACATTTAAAAGTACTATTACTAGTCACTGACTGTTCCACGAGACTGTAGATTCGGATACAGAGAGTGTGAGGTCATGCCTACCGGACCTGTTACACTCTTTCTGAACTATTTTGTTGGCATGATCATATCATGGCTCCTCATTGTCTCAGGGACCTCTACTGTTTATCAAAATTTAAGTAAGTTCCCCAAACACTGAGTAGATTTCTTATGCACACTAAGTTTCCCATTCGCTTTGAATAAGTTCCCCATGCACTTTAAGTTCCCCATACACTTTGAGTAAGTTTTCCGTGTACTTTGAGAAAGTTTACCATACACTTTGGAGTAACTTTCCCTCCTCACATTTTAAGTAAGTTCCTCATACACCCTAGGAAAGTTCCACATACACCTAGGGAAAGGTTCCCCATATACTTTGGGAAAGGTTCCCACACAATTTGTGTAAGTTCCCTATACACTTTGGATAAGTTACCTAACACTGTGGGTGAGTTCTTCAGCACTTTAGATAAGTTCCCCTCCAAGACCAGGTGTTACAAGTCTCTATACAGGTAAAGATGAGTAAGGGTGCATGTCTCAGTGCGGGAACATTACTTAGCTCATCGCACTTATTCTACGGTTCAGAATGGTACTTGAAGTTATAGTCTTGCTGTAGCAGTTACTGACGACGGGGACGGAGCGGGATCAACTAAAAGTGCCATTGCTGCTGCTGCTGCTGCTGCGGAGAGAGAGAGAGAGAGAGAGAGAGAGAGAGAGAGAGAGAGAGAGAGAGAGAGAGAGAGAGAGAGAGAGAGAGAGAGAGGATAGGGGATCCGGGCAGGCACAGGTTCTGACACAGTTATAGCACCAGGTTCCCCCGACGGCTTTTGTGTGCGGTATCAGGCCAGCCGCTGGTGTCGTGGCTACAGTGGTGGCTTACTACACACACGCACACACACACACACACACATGGATGCAGTTTCAACACGTATGGTTTCAAAGAGCACTATGTATTATGTGTAGCCACATGATTGATATCAGCTTTGCCATTCATGATTTTTGTAAGAATTACGATTCATTTAAAGACGTGCATCTCCAAACAGTGCCCAAGAATGAACTCTTCTTGGAACAGTACACATAGTTAAGTAACTACACTGTTGTCTGATATGACCAACTACCAACTCTCTCTGTACGCAAGACTCAATATGGATTTGCATCTGCTACGGTGCTGACATATGCGAACGCCTGTATGGCATCTAATTCGTTACTGAGGATCAGGGTTTGTGTCAAGATAATTACATCGAGGAAAAGATTCTGATACTTTCTTTAGATATATATATATATATATATATATATATATATATATATATATATATATATATATATATATATATATATATATATATATATATATCATACAAACCTCCAACAGCCAAGATCGAACCTGGGACCCCTGTGCAAGAGGCAGGCATGCTAACCGCTAGGCTATGGGACTGTATAATAGGAAACAACTATTCGAAATACTGAGAACTCGAATACCCTTCGTCTCACAATGGTGAGCAACGGGGTCTATACTTGGTTGTTTCCGAACAGACGCACATAGCCTGCTGATAGCGTTTTACCGAACCTAACTGTACAACGCGGAGGTATATGAATACGAATAAAGTGCATATGAACGCGCACCTTCATAGAACATACAAACCTCCAACAGCCAGGATCGAACCTGGGACCCCTGTGCAAGAGGCAGGCATGCATATATATATATATATATATATATATATATATATATATATATATATATATATATATATATATATATATATACACTCTCTGCCGCAGAGCTCCCTCCACCTATATAGGACTTCCACGGCGCTCAAGAAGTAGACCACAGCAACTAGGAGGGCCGCCGTCCGAGGTCATAAAGTGTAATCATATTGTGTGCGCCACATTGTGCGGGGAGTGCGGTGAACCTGGGTGATAAGTGCTCACTGTCTTCATTGTGGTAGTTGCATCGTGGGCATGATGGGTCGTGGGATATCATGAAGCGGTGTCTGTAGTGTTGTAGGAATGGTTGATGTCACGAGAGTAGTCTGGAGAGTGAGACTTGTGCACGTTTAGGGAGTGTGGTTTCCTATGTCTGGCGGGGTGGTGTTTAAGGCTGAGTTAGGAGGAGGTTTTTTTTCATAGTAATTATCAGGTCATTTCTGTACGTATGTTGTTTGTTGGTGTTGGGGGATCTGTGAGCAGAGGCTACTGAAGTTTTAGACGATGTGTAAGCTTTTAATTCCTACCTGGACGCTGGTGGTTAGAAATGAGCGGCGAGCGTGTTGTGGTGGGACTGAAGTGGGACGATCTTTGCTTCACTGTGTTTGTGGTTCTTCTGCTGCCGGGGACTAAGTGTTCTAATTTGTGTGGTCTGCAGCCGTTTTATATTTTCTTCTGAGAGGCTGGATGACCAAGCAGGTGAGGCATAGATTAATGTGGAATGGATGAAATGTTTGTAAAGGACGTTAGAGGCTTATTTCTTTATTTTGTCTGAATTTGGTACCAGTCAATATTCCAAGGGAATTAAGTCTGTGTTGCTTTTGTGCTCATATTTTTGGCTTGGGAAGTGAAAGTCATATGTATTTTGCGTGAGATGCCAAGAAAAGAAGGTGTTTTGTTCAGTGGATTTTATATATATATATATATATATATATATATATATATATATATATATATATATATATATATATATATATATATATATATATATATATATATATATATATATGAAAACAACCCTGCTGAGATCGTGTTATAGACAATATACCTTCCTACGTCCTAGCACACATTCAACAATTGATTATATTCCTAACTAAAGTATATCATAGATTTCTTTAGCACGATACAAAAGAACTTAAATCATGATAAAAAAAAATAGGAGAAGACAGTCATCATAAAAACAAAAAACAAACAAAAATTCCTTAAAGAAATGTATACCAGAAAATTATAGGTGAATAAAGTACCAATTTATTTTCAGGAGATTTCAACGCTGAGTAGATACAAATCTATATGGTAGAATATTTGACTGCGTTATATATATATATATATATATATATATATATATATATATATATATATATATATATATATATATATATATATATATATATATTTTTTTTTTTTTCATACTATTCGCCATTTCCCGCGTTGGCGAGGTAGCGTTAAGAACAGAGGACTGAGCCTTTGAGGAAATATCCTCACTTGGTCCCCTTCTCTGTTCCTTCTTTTGGAAAATTAAAAAACGAGAGGGGAGGATTTCCAGCCCCCCGCCCCCTTCCCTTTTAGTCGCCTTCTACGACACGCATGGAATACGTGAGAAGTATTCTTTCTTCCCTATCCCCAGGGATAATATATATATATATATATATATATATATATATATATATATATATATATATATATATATATATATATATATATATATATATACATTGGCCTGGAATCTATCCCTTTGAAGTTGACAATTTCCGGAGCCTGTACCTATTTATGTGTTGTTTTCCTTGGGATTACTTTTTGTAGCGCTCATCATGGTCGTCGTTGTGTGTGTGCGTCTTCTTTTATTCTAATTCAATTTTTTCTTGACTTACTTAAAAGCTTGGTGGAAGAATGGTGATTTTTTCCATATCCGGAATATCACTTCTAAAACAGAAGCGACAAGAGCTACTCATACTTCATTGGTATCACATTCACGTCAGCTACTATTACTACTTCTACTATTACTGCTGCTACCACTACTACTGCTTCTACTGCTGCTACTAATGCTACTAATGCTTCTACTACTTCTACTAGTACTGCTTCCGCTTTTACTGCTAATAGTACTACTTCTACTGCTGTTACTACTACTGCTGCTACTACCACTACCACTACTACCTGCTGTTATTACTACTATCACGACTAATACTAGTACTATTACAAATGCTTTTACTTCTACTACTACTACTACTACTACTACTACTACTACTACTATTACCTTTACTACTATTACTGCTACTACTATTACTGCTTCTGCTACTACTACTACTACTACTACTACTACTACTACGTCTTCCAATATTAATATGATCGCAATGAAATACAATATACATCAATTTTTACTTACTGGGGTACGTATCTGTTGTCGGAAATCAAAGATACTTGTCCGTCACTGTTGATAGACTTCTTGATCTGCTCAGCTCAGCAATAGGTGGCGTTGTTGGAAGGCAGTTTCAAAATAAAATGGCTTTACCTGTATGGGCCTGACTTCAGTAACGTCCATAAGGATGGGAGCCAAGCATGAGTAAGCTTGGTTCACTTCTCAACAGCGCATCTCTGATAAAAAACTGATTTCTAACCAAACATCTTGAGCAACATCAAGCGCCGGGTTACAGTTTGCGGCGAGCCGTATCCAGCCAGCCTGGGAGCCTATAGATTGTCGTAGTTTTCTACCGATGAAACACTGTGACCCGGAGCGTGGCTCTGTGTACGGTCCCGAGCCTGAACGTGGCACACCACCCGCAACATGACGAGAGGCGAGTACCTCATGACTGTGCCTCACTAAGTAGTGTAAGGTGGATCGTCTCTCACCACGACTGAAACAAACTATATCTAAAGCCAGTCCAGTGATGAGCCACTGTTGTGTCAGCCAATATGGAACAGTCACATGGAGGATTTCAGATCCGCAATAACAACTTAACATATCTTTTAGACAGATGTATACTTCTACGATGAACTGGACCTTGTGTTCTTTTCTGTCGGGTAGGAAACAATTTAGAGCGATCATATTGTCACGAACATATTCATTTTCATATGAGGTGGGATTCACAACTGTTTTTCATCACCATTTTCATTGGAACGGTTGTGATTCACAACTGTTTTTGATCACGCCATTATTTTTTCTAGTGTGACACATGACCATTAATGCGTGTCGACTCGTTTAGCTATTGTTTCACTGGAAATAAATCGGGTCGTTGTGCATACTGACGTGTGATATATCCTGATGACTGGGTGTTGCACACTGGTGGCATTACTGCGATACCTTCTCTACTCTTCTCCCTCCGCCTCTGAAGATCAGGAATTCAGGATATCGTTACTGTTCTCCTGGCCATCGGGTCTTCTGGTAATAGCTTCCGTACTCCCATGGTCGATGTAACAAGTCTCGACATATCTGGTCTCGTACACTCATATGTATGAGACCAAGAGAGTGACACGCTCACGTCAACTCACAACCCCACCAATGCAGATTAATTCTGCCAGAGAGCATCATAATAGATTACGATATAACGTATATTTCTCTATGTTATGCGTGATTACGTGACCGTCATGCTGAACTCCATGAATGACCAACCTTATTGTTAATAACAAGGTACCTGAGATTCTAAGATTGTATCCACCTTTTGCATCTGTAAACTAACCATATCAGTGACTGTTAGCTTATGTAATGAGCCAATTTTGTTACAACTGAGTTCTGAAAATGATCCATTTGCGCTACCATTCACAGGAAGAGCATAGGTTACACAATAAACTAGCCGCTGATAGCGGCACAATTCAAATTAGATAAAGATTGTGATAAGCGAATAATCTTTGATATTGGATATTGAAAAATAGATCAACATTTTGTATTTCTCAGCTATTTCATTATCATTGAGGTAGAATGATTCAGACTTTCTCGGTACACTGAAAAAGAATGAGTGACATTCTGAATTGCGTACGTTAGAAAGTATATGAATAATAACAGTGTGTGTGTGTGTGTGTGTGTGTGTGTGTGTGTGTGTGATACTTCCCCTGCCGTCCCTTTCAACACGTTTACTGCTTTACATTTTTGTCAGTTCTTTGCTTAATCGCATGTTATGATTTATCGTTACATCTCTCGAAAATCTGTTCACTGTCAACGTCATCATTCTGGTTTTAGAAATATAAAAGTTGTAGTCAGGGTATGTCTTACTCTTCTTTCGTACACAGTGGGCATGTCTGGGACCCCTACCCTTTTACGGTAACTCAACTCCCTTAATTCCGGGTATCTTCTTTATACCTTCTCTATGCGCTCTTTATGCTTCTTTAGGCGCCATACCTAAACTCGAGGAGAATTTTCAAGTTTTGGCCCCATGTCGAAGGTTTGCTGAGTAAAGTGTAATGTAAACTGAAAATTTCAATATGAAATGCATACATCACGAACAATGGGCCGTATAGAATTGGGACGGAGGAAAATAGATAATCTTTATATATTATATCACGGTAGGAGGGGGTGGCGAGAGGGGAAGTAGTTTACAGTCATCCGATTATTGAAGTTCACGACAGGTGGAATGAGGTTCGTACACATCGCGGTCTTTATGAACTCGGACGGGCTCGATGTGGGGTGTCGTAACGAGATGCAACTCGGGGACGAGGGATGTCAGTTGACAAGATGTAATGGTGATGATGTTGGTGCAGTACTTTACTCCCGAGCTGCTCGGGGAAGTCCTTGAGACACATATACAGGGAAAATCAGAAGAACAGAATCTGTTGAGTACCTCTTGACAGGCGGTGTAAAATGGATTTAGGATGACCTTACCCATTTTTTCCTGTTTTCTTTCGAGTAGTCTCTGTTGTGTATATATATATAATATGGTGAAGTGCCTGAGGATTGGCAGAATGCATGCATAATGCCATTATACAAAGGCAAAGGTATAAGATATAAGGCAGAGTTATAAGTTTGTTGAGTATTCCGGGGAAATTATATGGAAGGGTATTGATTGAGAGGGTAAAGGCATTTACAGCGCATCAGATTGGGCAAAAGCAGTGTGGTTTCAGAAGTGGTAGAGTGTGTGAGGATCAGGTGTTTGCTTTGAAGAATGGATTTCTATGTAGCATTTATGGATCTGGAGAAAGCATGTGATAGAGTTGATAGCGATGCTTTGTTGAAGGTATTAAGAGTATATGCTATGGGAAGTAAGTTGCTAGAAGCAGTGAAAAGTTTTTATCAAGGATGTAATACATGTGTACGAATAGAGAGAGAGGAAAGTGATTGCTTCTCACTGAATGTCGATTTACGACAGGGGTGCGTGATGTCTCCACGGCTGTTTAATTTGTTTATGGATGAGGTTGTTAGGGAGGTGAATGCAAGAGTTTTGGAGAGAGGGGCAAGTATGCTGTCTGTTGTAGATGAGAGGGCTTGGGAAGTTAGTTGTTGTTCGCTGATGATTCAGCGCTGGTGGCTGATTCGGGTGAGAACTGCAGAGGTTGGTGACTGAGTTTGGTAAAGTGTGTGAAAGGAAAAAGCTGAGAGTGAATATGAATAAGAGCAAGGTTATCAGGTTCAGTAAGGTTGAGGGACAAGTTGATTGGGAGGTAAGTTTGAATGGAGGAAGTGAAGTGTTTTAAATGTCTGGGAGTGGCTTTAGCAGCGGATGGAGGCATGGAAGCGGAAGTGAGTCACAGGATGGGGTAGGGGGCAAAGGTTCTGGGAGCATTGAAGAATATGTGGAAGGCGAGAACGTTATCTTGGAGAGCAAAAATGGATATAATTGAAGGAATAGTGGTTCCAACAATGCTATATGATTGCGAGGCATGGGCTATAGATACGGTTGTGCGGAGGAGGGTGGATGTGTTGGAAATGAAATGTTTGAGGATAATATGTAATGTTAGGTGGTTTGATCGATATATATTTATATATATATATATATATTTATATATATATATATATATATATATATATATATATATATATATATATATATATATATATATATATATATATATATATATATATATATATATATATATATATATATATATATATATATATATATATATATATATATATATATATATATATATATATATATATATATTCCTATCCGCCACTGAAGGGAGTGCGTCA
>NC_092236.1:45922467-46052467 GCF_036320965.1 Panulirus ornatus | reverse complement strand
GAATTCATCATTGGATCGTCTAAGTATGTTTCCTTACCCTATTTCCAGACTCTAAGTCGTAATAACAACTCTCTTATCAGAAGCTTCTAGTTTTAAGAGTGAAAAGCACGAGTAATCGAAGCTGGTCATAGATAATGGTGAACTCCGTTGAATTCTTTTGGTTAATTCTTGAGGGATAATTTGGTTAACTTCTGAGTGTCACGTCATACACTGTATGAATTTGCTTCTGTGAGGGGAAAACGTTGACCTTTGCTTAAGTAAATTTGTCATATCCTGTTCCAGGTTAAGCCCAAAACCTTTTGTAGTATCATCAACATCACTCTGGTGGCTGCCTGATCCTGATCCATGGCTTGATCATGAAGCCAACTACAGACAACAGTTGCTGTAATTCCTTCTCTCTCATGTGGGCTTCATGTACTTTGCTGACTGATTACAGACAACTGTATACGTAGTTGTTTCTAAGAACCACTTTCGCTGTTTCAGGGTTTTTGGTCACTCCGGATGTGGAGTGCATAACCACCATACATTCAGTATGACTTGTATAACTCCCCAAGGTTACTGTGGTTAGCAAGCAAAGTTCCTCTTGTTTATTAACATCCGATTTACGCCACACAGAACTGACCCAGAAGTGATGGCTTAAACTGTGTAATACATTATAGTTATATGACTACTCAGCGATATACAATGATAATGATACCATAGCAGCACGAAGATAAAGCTGTTCAAAACGTCTGGGATTTTAGTCCAATGCTCGTTGGGAATGTGTCCCATGTAGGAGCGGAAGAACTTTAAAATATATCTGACACTGGCTCAGGTTTAAGTATTTGGTGATACTGGATACAAAATACTGGTCCATTGTGAGTGAACCTCTTTTTTCTAGATTTTCCTCCTTAACTACCGTTCTTCCCAAGGTATCCTACATGTGATTTGCATATGCCTTTGCATGTTCGTGTCTCAGTCGCCATTCTCTCCCATTAGACTTCATTTCAGTTGATCCAACAACTACACTGATTGGTAACTCTGTAAGGTTAACGATCCATGGATAGTGAACTAACTTTCCACTGCATGCCCTCAGGGCCATACGCTAACCACTTTGTAATCAGGGCTAATTTTTTATCCTCTTGTATTCTTGACTGTCAGCTACCAGCTACTCATTTCCCATATTCCCATCCTCCACATGTAGGAAATATAGGTGGCCAGGTTTTCAGAAGCTATGAACTTCTGCAGGCTAGGCTTGCGCTCATTGATTGATTCATTACTATATCGTTCACCTGTGTTACATCTATGTAACGATGTAGCCGGTTGATTGTGAGATCAGGAATATCGTTTCGCAGTCCCGAGAGTGGATGAAATGCGTTAAAGCCATAACCAAATGGAGGTTTTCGTGATATGAAAGTTTTCCAGCCTCAACTTCTTCAGGAAGAGGTAAGCAGCAATACGTACCTGTACTGATGCTCAAGCAACAATACGCACTCATTCTGTTGCTCAAGAACAATTGAGCCACTTAGATGACACTGACCTAGCTAACTATTACCTTATTTACTCCGCACGCCAGGTACTCCCACCTCCGTGTCACGAACCATTAACTTAAGCAGTTCCTTGAAGAAAGATTACTTTCCTTCATCATCATCAGCTAGCAACACCTATGTGCGTGTGCGTGACTGCACTAGCCATGGTAATCTCTCGACTGACCAGAGTCGACGTGCTCGTTTCCGTTTGTGATCACTCCTTGCGGCACAGACGAAGACAAGGGCGACCCACTGTCTCTACCACAACCATGAAACTGTTGTTGTTAACTCCTTGAAGGGTGTTCCCTTCGGTCGCAGGTGACACCATTTCCTATATTATGCAACGTATTTCTAAGATTTCTTCTTCCTATTTGTCTCGTAAGATTTCCTTGCTACCCATCTATTTGCTGCCTACTGTCTGCACTCGTCTTCTAAAGCCGATAAACTTACGAGTTTATGATTTCACTTGACGTTGCTTCTCCGCAACTGAACGTGATCCTGTCTCGATCTTTCCTCTGAGTTCCCACTTCTGGGTCGTGCGTGTTATGGCTGTCGTGGTGTTTCTGTCATCTGTCATGTCATCAATAGTTTCAGCGAATTCTTTAGCTTACTAATAAAAAAAAAAGGAATTACGGAAAATCTTTAATGAAGATACAGGATCTATTCCGTAAGACTGACTGATGCCTTCTGAAAACTATCCCTGGAGAGAAAGAATGCTTCCCATGTGTCATAGGAGATGACTTACAGGAGAGGGAGCAGGAGGCTGGTAAACCTCTCCTTACTGTATTACTCTGCAAAGTAAGGACTACAGGAGACAGATAGATATGGATCTATTTACTTCTAAGGCTCAATCGTCTGTTCCTGAAGGTACCTCGTTCACTCAGAAAACAATATATATATTTCATATTATTATACTTTGTTGCTGTCTTCCGCGTTAGCGAGGTAGTGCAATGAAACAGACGAAAGAATGGCCCAACCCACCCACATACACATGTATATACATACACATCCACACACAGCGCATATACATACCTATACATCTCAACGTATACATATATATACACACAGAGACATATACGTATATACACATGTACATAATTCATACTGTCTGCCCTTATTCATTCCCGTCGCCACCTCACCACACATGAGATGAAAACCCCCTTCCCCCCCATGTGCGCGAGGTAGCGCTAGGAAAAGACAACAAAGGTTGGAAATCCTTCCCTCCCGTTTATAGTTTTTCAAAAGAAGGAATGGTGAGGTGGGCCAATTGAGGATACAATCTCTAAGCCTCACTCCTTAGTTCTTAACACCACCTCGCTAACGCGGGATATGGCGAATATGTATGAAAAAAAAAGAAATATATATATATATATATATATATATATATATATATATATATATATATATATATATATATATATATATATATATATATATATATATATATATATTGGGTAAGAGCAGTGTGGTTTCAGTAGTGGTAGAGGATGTGTCGATCAGGTGTTTGCTTTGAAGAATGTATGTGAGAAATACTTAGAAAAGCAAATGGATTTGTATGTAGCATTTATGGATCTGGAGAAGGCATATGATAGAGCTGATAGAGATGCTCGGTGGAAGGTATTAAGAGTATATGGTGTGGGAGGTAAGTTGTTAGATGCAGTGAAAAGTTTTTATCGAGGACGTAAGGCATGTGTACGTGTAGGAAGAGAGGAAAGTGATTGGTTCTCAGTGAATATTGGTTTTCGGCAGGGGCGTATGATGTCTCCATGGTTGTTTAATTTGTTTATGGATGGGGTTGTTAGGGAGGTGAATGCAAGAGTTTTGGAAAGAGGGGCAAGTATGAAGTCTGTTGTGGATGAGAGAGCTTGGGAAGTGAGTCAGTTGTTGTTCGCTGATGATACAGCG
This sequence comes from Panulirus ornatus, assembly GCF_036320965.1. Classification (NCBI taxonomy): domain Eukaryota; kingdom Metazoa; phylum Arthropoda; class Malacostraca; order Decapoda; family Palinuridae; genus Panulirus; species Panulirus ornatus. Next base: position 46,049,054 of record NC_092236.1, on the reverse strand, counting down.
CTGGTGGCTGATTCGTGTGAGAAACTGCAGAAACTGGTGACTGAATGCGTGAAAGAAGAAAGCTGAGAGTAAATGTGAATAAGAGCAAGGTTATTAGGTACAGTAAGGTTGAGGGACAAGTCACTTGGGAGGTAAGTTTGAATGGAGAAAAACTGGAGAAAGTGAAGTGTTATAGATATCTGGGAGTGGATCTGGTAGCGGATAGAACCATGGAAGCGGAAATGAATTATAGGGTGGGGGAGGGGGCGAAAGTTCTGGGAGCGTTGAAGAATGGGTGGAAGTCGAGAACATTATCTCGGAAATCAAAAATGGGTATGTTTGAAGGAATAGTGGTTCCAACAATGTTATATGGTTATGAGGCGTGGGCTATAGATAGAGTTGTGCGGAGAGTGGATGTGCTGGAAATGAGATGTTTGAGGACAATATGTGGTGTGAGGTGGTTAATCGAGATGTGTGGAAATAAAAAGAGTGTGGTTGAGAGAGCAGGAGAGAGAGTTTTGAAATGGTTTGGTCACATGGAGTGAATGAGTAAGGAAAGATTGACCAAGAGGATATATGTGTCAGAGATGGAGGGAACGAGGAGAAGTGGGAGACCAAATTGGAGATGGAAAGATGGAGTGAAAAGATTTTAAGTGATCGGGGCCTAAACATGCAGAAGTGTGAAAGGCGTGCAAGGAATAGAGGGAATTGGAACGATGTGGTATAACGGGGTCGACGTGATGTCAATGGATTGAACCAGGGCATGTGAAGCGTCTGGGGTAAACCATGGAAAGATGTGTGGGGCCTGGATGTGGAAAGGGAGCTGTGGTTTCGGTGCATTATACATGACAGCTAGAGACTGAGTGTGAACGAATGTGGCCTTTGTTGTCTTTTACTAGCGTTACCTCGTGCACATGCTTGGGGAGGGTGTCGTTATTACATGTGTGGCGGGGTGGCGATGGGAATGAATAAAGGCAGACAGTATGAATTATGTACATGCGTATATATGTATATGTCTGTGTGTGTATATATATATGTATACGTTGAGATGTATAGGTATGCATAATTGCGTGTGTAGACATGTATGTATATACATGTGTATGTGGGTGGGTTGGGCCATTCTTTCGTCTGTTTCCTTGCACTACCTCGCTAACGCGGGAGACAGCGACAAAGTAGAATAAAAAAGAAAAATGATATATATATATATATATATATATATATATATATATATATATATATATATATATATATATATATATATATATATATATATATATATTCATGAGTCCACGGGGAAAATGAAACATGATAAGTTCCAAGTGCACTTTTGTGTAATAATCACATCATCAGGAGAGACACAAGAGAGAAATATAACAGTCAGTTGATATACAACGAAGAGACGAAGCTAGGACGCCATTTGGTAAACATGCGATTGTCCTAGACAACGAGCGTATCATAAACTTATCATGTGGACATAAAGGTGAAGTGTTTAGAAATTTTATCAACAATAAAATCCAATTTATATAGACCATTACTAATATCAAGATTAAAATTCTTTGTGTATTTGATTATAGAGGATTCAATGATATTTCTCGTGATAATAGAGTTAGAGTTAATAACTGAGATGGCATTACTCCAGTCAATACAATGATCATAGTTTCTAACGTGATTAAACAAGGCATTTGATTCTTGTCCTGTTCTTGTACTATATCTATGTTGCTTACGTCTTGCAGAAAGATCCTTACCAGTCTGCCCAACATAAAACTTATCACAATTTCTACATGGCACTTTATGGATGCACCCTGGAGAATTTTCTGGTGAAGTCCTGATTAAGATATTCTTTATAGTATTATTGTTGCTGAAGGCAACATTTACAATAAAGGATTTAAGCTACATGGGAAGTAAAGTAGAATTATCATTAAAAGGGAGAACTAAAGGTCATCTCACGTCATCAGGAAATGCTTTACTCTTGAAACGTTGCAATACCCTACATGTTTCACGGAAGAAATCCGCCTCATAATGTGTATACAATTTACAGTTTTAACATACAACACAAACACAGACCGCCATGGCACAGCAGAAACCCAGAGTGTGGTCACAAGAAGTGACGTCATCATCAGATAGAATGAGAATTTAAAAATACGTTCCCAGTTATCATAGTCAGATCTATGACAAAATATGATACTGCAAGAAAACGTCAGCAAAACCACTAAAGTTTCCAAAAGTGGTTTCCATATTCCAAAATTCCAAAATAATTTCGCTATCATGATACGCTATAACATGTTAACGCCCAGAGTGAGGATAGAAAGCAGGTGAACTGACACTGCTAATGAATATCCTGCAACCTTTTCCCCAACAAATATATCATCAACACAATATCATTTTATGACAACAATACCAGTTATTGCATATATATATATATATATATATATATATATATATATATATATATACCTAGCGGTAGCATTCCCGCCTGTGGCACAGGAGTCCCGGGTTCGATCCTGGCTGTTGGAGGTTTGTATGTGATATATATATATATATATATATATATATATATATATATATATATATATATATATATATATATATATATATAGAGAGAGAGAGAGAGAGAGAGAGAGAGAGATATACGGTAGTCCGGGGAAAATATATTACTAAATAAATGACAACAGTAAATCTATGCCTTTGCTAGGTCGAAAGTAAATTTGTGAGCGCCGGCCATCCTGGCGAAAAAAAAGAAAAAATAGATCAGATGAAATGAAAGCTTCGCATGACGAAAAAAAGTGCATTGAGGGAACGCCCGCGATCACTGTTAGTCATGTGGAGAGTCATGCAGCCTCAAGGACGTCCACCCGTACACTGGCCTTGCTGCCTTCCTGACCGCGCTTGTGTGTCTGTATGTCATTACCATTAGTGATTCCTGTTTGTATATTGCAGGGCGAGAGTTTCACACTTGTGGGTTGGGTTCCCATACCTCAACATTATATATATATATATATCTATATCTATATATATATATATATATATATATATATATATATATATATATATATATATATATATATATATATATATATATATATATATATATTTTTTTTTTTTTTTTTGCTTTGTCGCTGTCTCCCGCGTTTGCGAGGTAGCGCAAGGAAACAGACGAAAGAAATGGCCCAACCCACCCCCATACACATGTATATACATACGTCCACACACGCAAATATACATACCTACACAACTTTCCATGGTTTACCCCAGACGCTTCACATGCCTTGAGTCAATCCACTGACAGCACGTCAACCCCGGTATATATATATATATATATATATATATATATATATATATATATATATATATATATATATATATATATATATATATATATATATATATATATATATATGCACAAGGAATTGAATACGACAGCATATTTAGTTTTTAGAATTATCAGTCTTCCTTTTTATGTTATGTAATTTTCTCAGTATCATTCTACCGTTAGGTGGATGCTCAAACACAAGTTGTCCATAGTTATCCATTTCATTTCAAACAAGCTTTCGCCTTCATAGAGGTGATGATAGCCCAGTTGTTACGTCGTTCTCAAATACCACGAAAAAGGTCCTGGGTTCGAATCCTGGTTGTTGGAGGGTATTACGTGATATCTCTCTCTCTCTCTCTTTATGTATATATATATATATATATATATATATATATATATATATATATATATATATATATATATATATATATATATATGTATATGTTGGAAAGGATCACTATTTTGCGCGTGATGAGTCCACGGGGAAAATGAAACACGTTAAGGTCCCAAGGGCACTTTCGTGTAATAATCACATCATCAGGTGAGACACAAGAGAGAAATATAACATGGAATTGAATAAGACAGCATATTTAGTATCAAGAGTTATCAGTCTTCCTTTTTATGTGTTTCATTATGTAACACTTGCCGTGCCAGACATAGGAACCATCATGGAATGTCTCCCGCGCGGTTTACTGGCCTCACAAACATCACCTTCCCTCTGATGCAGTATGGTTCAATGTATTGACGAGTCTCTACCCTGAGTGCTCAGCTAATCTCACGGGAAGACACACAATATGGTAAGGGAGTCACATTACCTTGGGCAAGCTGTCCTGAAAGTGAGCTTAGGGAGAGTAAGAACATCACATTACTGAGTATTTCCTTCCCACAACCTGACAACAACAGTCAACATTTCTGACATATCAATTTTCTTTGCACATCTATCATCATTTATTCTACAATTTTCCATTTATCTATTCATCTCTCATCACTAACTCCATTCTCAGTTTATGGGTCAGGTATATACAACCTTTGAAATCACACATTCACATCATCAAACCCATGATACATACATATATTTGAAGATTGTGATCAAATATGGCAAATCGTGTTTTTGGCTGACCACAGAGAATGAACTTGAGTCGTTCTGCTGAGGAGTCGTTTAGCTTAAAGTCTTTTCTATTTCATCGTCGATTCAAAGACTTTATCTTGCTTCATAGCTGACCCCAAGACATTATCTTCTTTTTCATCACATGAATTCAAGACCTTAGCTTCTTGTTTCACTTAGCTTTTTATTTCAATACCGACTCAGACTTTAGCTTCTTGTTTCATCATTTACTCTTAGACTTAACCTTATCATTTCTTTAAAAACATCTGGAGTCACCGCAGGTAGAAGATGTGTAACATAATATCATATATACTGACGCTGTGTAGGATATAAGATAAAGAAACTTAAAAAAGATTTTTAAAGTGTCTTGAATTCCGTCACTGGCGGTAATGGGTCCACATTTAAGCTTCCTGACTTCTTTCTTGCCTGGTTATAACTATGACTTCCACATTCCTCCACCCTCAGCAATGCGGATGAAGACCATCCTTGCAGGGAGATGACTTATAATCCCACTGCACAAAGATTGTAACGAAGGTAGAATTCTCGAAAGTGATATAGAAATTAGCTGGTGAGTTTGGGAAGATTGGATTTCTAGTGGTGGCATCAGCAATTAGTATGACTAAAAAAATGACTAAAATGATTAATGTATGGATCATCAGAATGCCTAAAGGGGTGGTACGTTGTGGAAATGTTTGCGAGAGTTAAAATGCAGTGATCACCTCGTGAAGCGATGCGCACAATGCTGAAGTATAATTATCCTGTTGGAATTGACGAGGGTACGACTTTTGGTCTTGCTGTGTATGGAATGGTGAGGCCGGGGAGTTTTGCTTGCTTGGGTCTACCGATCTGAGAGTGACACTGGAACGATGCCTTCTCGCGTGGGGCTCACTAGCAAAAGAGTAACCTCGTTCATGCTTGACTGCTGGTTATATTAACCTGTGGTGAGCCTCGGTGAAGCTATGGTCTGCTGGGATCCTCTGGTGAAAAGGCGATCCTGGCAATGCTTGAAGCCCACTGATGAGAGGGCGGCTATGTTGCTTGTTCCCTAAAGTCTTCTTTCCCGAGGGCGACACCAGTGATGCATATATTCTAAGGTCCTGCTTTCCTTCCCCTGACGGGCGACGTCGCTAACTATTGGGCAGCCCCCTGGTCCTTGTGCCCTCTGACGAGAGAACCACCTTAAAGATACTTCACAGCTGGGGTCCCGATTAACTGGAGGACGACCCTGGTGATGTCTCCTTGCAATGGCCCTCCAACGAGAGAGGGTGACCTCTTTGTGGGGCACTGACTTGCGCTGTCGGCCTTGGGTGTTGCTTGCTTGCTCTGGGATACTGACTCGCTCGGTGACGTTTGCTTACTGGAGCCCAATGACCCGCTGGCGGCTCTGGTGTCTGAGCTATTTCCTGACACATGAACTAAAATATAGATTCCGGAAGCCATTTGTTGTCTCGCCCGGTCAAGAGGCCAAAAAAGAGGTCACGCCACGTAATTACGTGATGCCGTTGAGTACACACGTGAAATGAAAAAAAAAAACAGGAAAAGAAACACGAGCGAGTGAGAGGTGTATGTGATAATCATTAGAGAGGGCAGAGTTCCACACTGTCATAAAGTCATGAAAAAAATACCCAATTCTAAACCTGCTAATTTTAATGATCTTAGCAATGCTTTTGACAGGTAAACTTGAGATGATATAGTCAATGACAACGACATGATCAGAGCTTGGGGAAGATTCAGCAAAACCTTGAAATCTGTACCAAACAAGACACTGTAGGACGATCATGATGATCGGAGGGATTATGAATACCATTCTGGTCTCAGTGATTAATGTTTCGTTTATCCACATGGACGACTCAACACCTTGCTTCCTTACACTGTTGTTACAATCTCTCGTGTGTAAAGAACATCCAAACTAGCTTATACTACCTTAGCAGTTATAGGTCGCTCAGTACAGTTTATCCGGAAGCAGCTTACTTGGATGATAAATGATGCTCCAGTTAACTTAAAAACCATTATTCACCGTAAATAGTGAGACAATTCTCGGACAAATTACATCTGAAGAGATATTATCCCTTACTTAACAATACACCTTTGACAAGATATCTGACAATTTTGTAAAGTTGATGGCCTCAGATTACACACTACTGAAGAAGATGAATTTGGGAACAGATATTCATTTTGTGTTATTACATTTCTGTTTTCTCTCCCTGTCTAATCCAGCCTCGGTACCAGTGAGTCTGCTCCCAGGAGCCGTCGTGTTGTGTGGAACAGACATGTGATAATGAGGCCCTACTGACGCATAACACAAGTGCTTCTGGCTTTCTTTGTTTTTTTTTTTCTTGTGTGTTTCTGGAAAATGATTTTCCGTTGCTGGAGCTGGAGCATCGATGCTACCATTACAGACACCTACATCTTGCAGAAGGGAGAGTAAGGTAGAGGTGAAGTGGTGAAAAGCGGAAAGCTAGAGAAAGTTGAGCATGGGGAGAGCCCAAATGGGGCAGAGAGGATGTTGGCGTGAAGGGTGTAGGTAAAAAGGGAGTAGGGGAAGTGGAGTGAGGGAGTAGGGGAAGTGGAGTGAGGGAGTAGGGGAAGTGGAGTGAGGGAGGAGGGGAGGTTAGGGAAGTCTGAGTTAATAGAGGAGGAGGAGTATGGGAGGGCAGGTTAGGGGCAGACCACCTCTGCTGCTAGATCCAGTTATTGGCTGGAGGAGACACACATTACCACACCTGGTACGACCCGGACACAGGCTTGCACTGGGTATCCTAGACGGTGATGCAGGCCACGTACAGCCCAGGCAATGAGCCACATGACAGAAACCCCAGACAGTGAGGCAGATGGCATGTACCCTGGCCAGCAAGGTACACGGAAGACACCCCAGACAATGAAGTACGTTGAAGTTAACCCAAAGAGTGAGACACGTGACAAGGGACACCCAGGTAATGAGACATGCGAAAGGAACCACTGGCAGTAAGACACACGGTAGACGCCCGAGACAATGAAGCAATTATATGCTTGGAGGAGACAGAGAGTGAAAGAAATAGAGGGAGTTCATTAAGACCATAGAGTTAAAATAGTCTCAGTGAAGAAGCGCAGAAATAAAAAGAAATGATATAAATAAGCTGACAGAAGAAAGCCGTGTCGAAGAAAACAATAGAAGTAAGAAAAATGTAAGGTGAAGGTCAGGGACGTACAGCAACACCTGGCACACGTAATAAGCACCTGCATGTTGGCGGTATAAAGCAGTAGCGTCACCATCACAGGAATTTCAAGGTGACACCACGCAGAGGATGTGTGTGTGTGTGTGTGTGTGTGTGTGTGTGTGTGTGTGTGTGTGTGTAAGAATATATTCTGTACTATTTGCTTTTTGGATTATTCATGATTTCAAGGACATTTGCATTCATGCCAGTGAAGGAAGTATTTTTTCTTTACATTATATTTCTGCTGTGCTATGTAGAAAATCACCAGCACCACCTGATAACATTCAGGTTATTTACTTTAGTCCACCGTCCTATGTTCTTTTATCTCTGTCCACATTTGTCTATCATGATATACTTTTGAATCTCTCTCTCTCTCTCTCTCTCTCTCTCTCTCTCTCTCTCTCTCTCTCTCTCTCTCTCTCTCTCTCTCTCTCTCTCTCTCTCTCTCTCTCTCTTTCCCTTTCCTCCGTCACACTAAGCACCTCACTCCTCCTTCTATAGTATTCCCTGACCTTGAAGCGTCGCTGGCCGCTACCGAGCAGGTCACTCACCCGTAATTGCTTCGCCGATACCTGTGGGAGGAGGGGACTACATCCTCCCCCAACCACCACCACCACATCTAGACCCGTACCCACCCTCGCCTGACGCCCCAACCCGTCAATATGACATTCCACTGCTCGTAATGTCCCCCGCTGACTGTATACGACTCTCTGACTGTGTGTTACTGGCTCTGACTGGCTGTGTGTGGGCCATAGTGTGAGAACCATGAAACAAACAGGGAACTGTGTCAACTTTCTGCTCTTTGTGATTGAGCCTGAATATGACCATTTTCTTCGATAGTAATGATCATGACTTAGAGAGTATTGATCATATGATTATCAAGTAGCTTCAGTAGACGATTTATTCAAAACAACAATACGCAAAGCCTTTGCATCATGCAAAGATTTATTCTAATCAAGTATTACGATACAAACGTGACACTGAAGATCCTATCAGTTTCATAATAGAAAAATAGATTGATAACAATCAATATATTCAGGTCATGAAACCAAAACACCGAGATAGAGATATCCAAATCAAATTTGCATATGAAAAAAGATAAAGTAATTGAAAGCTTCTTTAGAAGAACTGATTAAAGGGAGCAATGACCAGTCCATCTCACTCCTTACTCAAACCGTTCACATCACACTGAAGGAAACTCGGATATGATACAACGTAAAACTTTACATCGTTGTTTTTCATCACTTCTCATATATGCCCCAAGTTGTAAACCTAATAAGAAGAAAGAAAGAGAACATCAAGTAAGTTAAACTAAAACTAGTTCTGTTGAACAGATTTTCTTTTTTCTTCTATTACATTGCTTGTTCTATGAGCCACATATAACTCTGTAATATCGCTATGAGGTTTATTCTCCAAGAAAACGTATATAATGAAGACGTAAACTTTTGTGATAAATCTTTGCTCCTCCGAAAACAAGAACCTTACATACGTAATGTTTACCATACCGTAAACATAGGTTCCTCGCTATACCATACAGACCAGAGGTTCCCAGGTTAAGGGTCGTGACCCACAGAGAGTCATTTAACCATCTGGCATGTCGTTGCTGTGCAGCAACCGTCACAATGATGACGTAAAAACGGTTAAGTTATCCTGCAAATTTTGTGAAAGATGACTTCATATAAATTGGCATTATTGCTCTCTCATGTTTTTTTTGTAATGACAGGAAATGGCAGAGTTTTACATTTATGACCTACTTTAAAAATTCATTACACACACACACACACACATTTGAGAGGTTGAATGACACTAGAGAATGTTCAAGGTAATATATGTATGTATATATATATATATATATATATATATATATATATATATATATATATATATATATATATATATATATATATATATGTATATATATATATATATATATATATATATATATATATATATATATATATATATATATATATATATATATATATATATATATATATATATATATATATATATATATATATAACGAGGAGAAGTGGGAGACCAATTTGGAGGTGGAAAGATGGAGTGAAAAAGATTTTGTGTGATCGGGGCCTGAACATGCAGGAGGGTGAAAGGAGGGCAAGGAATAGAGTGAATTGGATCGATGTGGTTTACCGGGGTTGACGTGCTGTCAGTGGATTGAATCAGGGCATGTGAAGCGTCCGGGGTAAACCATGGAAAGCTGTGTAGGTATGTATATTTACGTGTGTGGACGTATGTATATACATGTGTATGGGGGTGGGTTGGGCTATTTCTTTCGTCTGTTTCCTTGCGCTACCTCGCAAACGCGGGAGACAGCGACAAAGCAAAAAAAAAAAAAAAAAAAAGATATATATATATATATATATATATATATATATATATATATATATATATATATATATATATATTTTTTTTTTTTTATTATACTTTGTCGCTGTCTCCCGCGTTTGCGAGGTAGCGCAAGGAAACAGACGAAAGAAATGGCCCAACCCCCCCCCCCCATACACATGTATATACATACGTCCACACACGCAAATATACATACCTACACAGCTTTCCATGGTTTACCCCAGACGCTTCACATGCCCTGCTTCAATCCACTGACAGCACGTCAACCCCGGTATACCACATCGCTCCACTTCACTCTATTCCTTGCCCTCCTTTCACCCTCCTGCATGTTCAGGCCCCGATCACACAAAATCTTTTTCACTCCATCTTTCCACCTCCAATTTGGTCTCCCTCTTCTCCTTGTTCCCTCCACCTCCGACACATATATCCTCTTGGTCAATCCTTCCTCACTCATCCTCTCCATGTGCCCAAACCACTTCAAAACACCCTCTTCTGCTCTCTCAACCACGCTCTTTTTTATTTCCACACATCTCTCTTACCCTTACGTTACTCACTCGATCAAACCACCTCACACCACACATTGTCCTCAAACATCTCATTTCCAGCACATCCATCCTCCTGCGCACAACTCTATCCATAGCCCACGCCTCGCAACCATACAACATTGTTGGAACCACTATTCCTTCAAACATACCCATTTTTGCTTTCCGAGATAATGTTCTCGACTTCCACACATTCTTCAAGGCCCCCAGGATTTTCGCCCCCTTCCCCACCCTATGATCCACTTCCGCTTCCATGGTTCCATCCGCTGCCAGATCCACTCCCAGATATCTAAAACACTTCACTTCCTCCAGTTTTTCTCCATTCAAACTCACCTCCCAATTGACTTGACCCTCAACCCTACTGTACCTAATAACCTTGCTCTTATTCACATTTACTCTTAACTTTCTTCTTCTATATATATATATATATATATATATATATATATATATATATATATATATATATATATATATATATAAATATATATATATGTATATATATATGCATTATCCCTGGGGATAGGAGAGAAGCAATGCGTATTCCCTGCGTGTTGTAGAAGGCGGCTAAGAGGGGCAAGAGCAGGTGACTGGAAATCCTCCCTTCCTGTATTACTTTCCAAAAGAAAGAAGGAAAGTGAGGAATTTTCCCCCTAAGGCTCAGTCATCTGTTCTTGACGCTACCTTGTTCATTTGAAAAAAAAAAAAAAAAAAAAAATATATATATATATATATATATATATATATATATATATATATATATATATATATATATATATATATATATATATATATATATATATATATAAATATCTAAAAGGGGAAACAGAGGAAGGAGTCACGCGAGGAGTGCTCATCCTCCTCGAAGGCTAAGATTGGGGTGTCTAAATGTGTGTGGATGTAACCAAGATGAGAAAAAAGGAGAGATAGGTAGTACGTTTGAGGAAAGGAACCTGGATGTTTTGGCTCTGAGTGAAACGAAGCTAAAGGGTAAAGGGGAATAGTGGTTTGGGAATGTCTTGGGAGTAAAGTCAGGGGTTAGTGAGAGGACAAGAGCAAGGGAAGGAGTAGCACTACTCCTGAATCGGGAGTTGTGGGAGTATGTGATAGAGTGTAAGAAAGTAAATACTAGATTTATATGGGTAAAACTGAAAGTTGATGGAGAGAGATGGGTGATTATTGGTGCATATGCACCTGGGCATGAGAAGAAAGATCATGAGAGGCAAGTGTTTTTGGAGCAGCTGAATGAGTGTGTTAGTGGTTTTGATGCACGAGACCGGGTTATAGTGATGGGTGATTTGAATGCAAAGGTGAGTAATGTAGCAGTTGAGGGAATAATTGGTATACATGGAGTGTTCAGTGTTGTAAATGGAAATGGTGGAGAGCTTGTAGATTTAGGTGCTGAAAAAGGACTGGTGATTGGGAATACCTGGTTTAAAAAGAGAGATATACATAAGTATACGTATGTAAGTAGGAGAGATGGCCAGAGAGCGTTATTGGATTACGCGTTAATTGATAGACGCACGAAAGAGAGACTTATGGATGTTAATGTGCTGAGAGGTGCAACTGGAGGGATGTCTGATCATTATCTTGTGGAGGCGAAGGTGAAGATTTGTGGGGGTTTTCAGAAAAGAAGAGAGAATGTTGGGGTGAAGAGGGTGGTGAGAGTAAGTGAGCTTGGGAAGGAGACTTGTCTGAGGAAGTACCGGGAGAGACTGAGTACAGAATGGAAAAAGGTGAGAACAAAGGAGGTAAGGGGAGTGGGGGAGGAATGGGATGTATTTAGGGAAGCAGTGATGGCTTGCGCAAAAGATGCTTGTGGCATGAGAAGCGTAGGAGGTGGATTGATTAGAAAAGGTAGTGAGTGGTGGGATGAAAAAGCAAGATTATTAGTGAAAGAGAAGAGAGAGGCATTTGAACGATTTTTGCAGGGAAAAAATGCAAATGAGTAGGAGAGGTATAAAAGAAAGAGGCACGAGGTCAAGAGAAAGGTGCAAGAGGTGAAAAAGAGGGCAAATGAGAGTTGGGGTGAGAGAGTATCATTAAATTTTAGGGAGAATAAAAAGATGTTTTGGAAGGAGGTAAATAAAGTGCGTAAGACAAGGGAGCAAATGGGAACTTCAGTGAAGGGGGCTAATGGGGAGGTGATAACAAGTAGTGGTGATGTGAGAAGGAGATGGAGTGAGTATTTTGAAGGTTTATTGAATGTGTTTGATGATAGAGTAGCAGATATAGGGTGTTTTGGTCGAGGTGGTGTGCAAAGTGAGAGGGTTAGGGAAAATGATTTGGTAAATAGAGAAGAGGTAGTAAAAGCTTTACGGAAGATGAAAGCCGGCAAAGCAGCAGGTTTGGATGAAATTGCAGTGGAATCTATTAAAAAAGGGGGTGACTGTATTGTTGACTGGTTGGTAAGGTTATTTAATGTATGTATGATTCATGGTGAGGTGCCTGAGGATTGGCGGAATGCTTGCATAGTGCCATTGTACAAAGGCAAAGGGGATAAGAGTGAGTGCTCAAATTACAGAGGTACAAGTTTGTTGAGTATTCCTGGTAAATTATATGGGAGGGTATTGATTGAGAGGGTGAAGGCATGTACAGAGCATCAGATTGGGGAAGAGCAGTGTGGTTTCAGAAGTGGTAGAGGATGTGTGGATCAGGTGTTTGCTTTGAAGAATGTATGTGAGAAATACTTAGAAAAACAAATAGATTTGTATGTAGCATTTATGGATCTGTAGAAGGCATATGATAGAGTTGATAGAGATGCTCTGTGGAAGGTATTAAGAATATATGGTGTGGGAGGCAAGTTGTTAGAAGCAGTGAAAAGTTTTTATCGAGGACGTAAGGCATGTGTACGTGTAGGAAGAGAGGAAAGTGATTGGTTCTCAGTGAATGTAGGTTTGCGGCAGGGGTGTGTGATGTCTCCTTGGTTGTTTAATTTGTTTATGGATGGGGTTGTTAGGGAGGTGAATGCAAGAGTTTTGGAAAGAGGGGCAAGTATGCAGTCTGTTGTGGATGAGAGAGCTTGGGAAGTGAGTCAGTTGTTGTTCGCTGATGATACAGCGCTGGTGGCTGATTCATGTAAGAAACTGCAGAAGCTGGTGACTGAGTTTGGAAAAGTGTGTGAAAGAAGAAAGTTAAGAGTAAATGTGAATAAGAGCAAGGTTATTAGGTACAGTAGGGTTGAGGGTCGTCAATTGGGAGGTAAGTTTGAATGGAGAAAAACTGGAGGAAATAAAGTTTTTTAGATATCTGGGAGTGGATCTGGCAGCTGATGGAACCATGGAAGCGGAATTGAATCATAGGATGGGGGAGGGGGCGAAAATTCTGGGAGCCTTGAAGAATGTTTGGAAATCGAGAACATTATCTCGGAAAGCAAAAATGGGTATGTTTGAAGGAATAGTGGTTCCAACAATGTTTTATGGTTGCGAGGCGTAGGCTATGGATAGAGTTTTGCGGAGGAGGGTGGATGTGCTGGAAATGAGATGTTTGAGGACAATATGTGGTGTGAGGTGGTTTGATCGAGTAAGTAATGTAAGGGTGAGAGAGATGCGTGGAAATAAAAAGAGCGTGGTTGAGAGAGCAGAAGAGGGTGTTTTGAAATGCTTTGGTCACATGGAGAGAATAAGTGAGGAAAGATTGACCAAGAGGATATATGTGTCAGAGGTAGAGGGAACGAGAAGTGGGAGACCAAATTGGAGGTGGAAAGATGGAGTGAAAAAGATTTTGAGTGATCGGGGCCTGAACATGTAGGAGGGTGAAAGGCGTGCAAAGAATAGAGTGAATTGGAACGATGTGGTATACCGGGGTCGACGTGCTGTCAATGGATTGAACCAGGGCATGTGTAGCGTCTGGGGTAAACCATGGAAAGTGTGTGGGGCCTGGATGTGGAAAGGGAGCTGTGGTTTCGGTGCGTCATAACCCATCCCATCCAACCCCATGCAACAACTTTCACTGACCCCACCAGACCCCATCCGCCAGCTGTTACCTACCCCACTGAAAACCTCCTCTGAGCCTCACCCATCTCCATCAACCCCAGCTACCACCAACCTTAACACACCTCCGCAAACCGCAATCTGTATCGGTTGGCCCAGTGACGGTAGAGTTACAGTCGAGGCTGGCTTAGTGAAGGTATAATTACGGTAAAGATTAGCTCAGCGACGGTATGATTACGGTAGAGGCTGGCCCAGTGACGGTGTGATTACGGTAAAGGCTGCGTCAGTGACGGCATAGTTACGGTGGAGGCTGGTTTGGTGACGGTAGAAGAGGCTGTTCATTGACGGTATAATGAGAGTAAGGGCTGGATCAAAGACTGTATGATGATGGTAGTGGCTGGATCAGAGACGGTGTAATGACGGTAGTGGCTGGATCAGATACGGTATCATGACGGTTGAGACTGGATCAGAGACGGTATAATGATGGTACGGGATTGTTCAAAGACGGTTTGAATATGACAAAAGTCCATCAGTTCTTCAGTGAGACTTTCCATCAAAAGACTGGTGTATTCTATGGTAAGTTTACCTCAACCCCTACCCACCCCCACACACAGCTCTCACTAACAACACTGAGGGAATAAAACTGTTAAAAAGGGACTGATGTCTCAATTATCTATCTCCTTCCAGGACAATGTTTCAAAAGTACATTAACCTCTCTCTGGCACTTAACTAACTGTGACTTTAACCACAGTCAGGCTTTAACCCAGCCGTGGCTTTAACCACACTACTGCTTCAAATTGAATTTGACCTTGGCACAAGTCTGGATTTAAATCAGCTGTGGTTTTTAACCAACACTCTGGATTCATACCCGCTGGGCCTTTAACCCCAGTCAAACCTTAAACCAGCTGTGGCTTTAACTCTACTCAGTTGGACTTTAATCCCTCTCTAGCTTTCAACCAGCTATAGGTGTAAACCCATCTTGGCCTTGAACCAGCCATGGTTTTAATCCCCCATAAATCTAGCTTTTAGCTCAGGCATGATTCTGATCCGCTCAGGTAAGGTTGGACTGTGATAAAATAGTGTCATGAACCACTATTTTTCACGACTGCATCAAACTCACTTGGATGGAAACCATTGGCGAGTTTAACTATTGACGTATATCCATCATATCACTTAGAATATAAACAATGACCTTTATAGTATATGGAAACCCTTAAAGTGTGAAATCTATGATGATGATGATCCTCTTCCAAAAAAACGCCACATTACTGGGATCGATGGAGACCGGCGCAAGGGTATCATCACCATACAACAACATAACAAAAGCACATCAACACTGCTTCGAAAAGAGAGAAAAAAAAAAGATGACTTGTTGAAAATTGCCAATTACCGGCATGTAATGATCACCTACAAAAGAGGGGGAAAAAAAGACAAAGTCGGCGGCCATTCCCCTGTAGTTATTTAGCTTGCTTATATTGATCACAATGGACGTCGTAATCATCATTAACGCACTAGACAACGCCCCCTGGTATCAGCTGTGTGTGTGTGTGTGTGTGTGTGTGTGTGTGTGTGTGTATGATAAGTAACAACGGCATATCACTTGTGTCTGTAGATGGAAAACATCAGTAGTGTAAATGCAATAACCTGGATACAGGAGGTGAACTTAGTCAGCTAACAATCCTACCTTCATGTTCCACTGCCGCTGCTCATAGGTGAAATCTTTAATAAATCCACTTGCAGTAGTTACACTATGTAACCCTAATGTACCAGAGGCATTATGATTTCAAAGCACACATGAATAGTCATCTATATACACCTATATACAGCGACAGACGTCGATTTGTATAGAAAACGTAGCTCGATAAAGAAACGAAAATGGTCTGTGTGTTTACACGAACACATCAATTATTGACGTTTCAGTCGACTTTATAGTGCCAGAGATTTCATCAAGGGACGTATAATACACAGACCATAAGTCAGCATCAAAGAGTCTTTGCTGTTCCTTAGGAATATGGTTAAACTTTCTGCTACTGTTGTCTGAGGATAACCTCAGCACAGTAAACTCCAGCTGAGAGAAAAGACAAAGATACAACAAAATGACCATGACTGACGTTCCGGTACATTATGGTTGACAGCTGAAGACTGGATGTGCGAAAATGAAGCCATTATTCGTCTGTTCCTGACGATACTTCGTAAAGGGCTGGAAAAGCCATCAGGTATTAAAAACTAGTGGATTACGAGATAATATATTGCTTGCCTGGATTTTTAAGGATTTTGTTTTGATACGAAAGGTCTGACTTCAATAATGGTCAAAAATCAGAAAAACTTTAAACTTCGCAGGAGAACCTACGTCAGTTGTTAAACTACACATTTCTCAACTATAGTTACCACATAAGCCCCTCGTACCTTAAACGTGCGAATAATCGACTATTTGAGGAGCTCTAACATTTTACTGAATGTATCCGTCTTGTGTGGGAGTAAGGTGTTGCCAGACACCTTGTTGAAAAAGAGTCATCCAAACACATTCCTGACATGTTTGGTTCGAATTGTCCCCATATGTTAGAGACTTTTATTTATATAAACTTTTGATCACAAAAGAACAGTACTCGCAATGTAAAGAAAAAAAAAGGCAAAACTAGCCTTCTTACACTAAATTTCTTTTTTCATGTTATTGTTCGAAATTAAAGCAGTTGTGCCTAACTAAAATTATGGTTATTTGAAGATGTTTCTACTCTGATCTAACATGGATGATGGTCGAGGTCACTGGAGATAATCCTCAAAAGGGGACCTCCCGATTGAGTATCCCTGTCAAGTATGCTTAAAGTGGCTCAGTGGTTTGAGAGAAGAAAACTGAAATGTGAAAAGTTCACAGATGGAAGATGGCTTGGCGAGAGACGCCAAGTTGGCAAAGTCTAACTTCGCCTTTGGCCGAGAGTTTAAGGCCAGAAATAAAAAAGTATGCGAATTCCATACATTTTAGCCATACGTACCATTTAGATCCAAGGTGGTTCCTTGGTTAAGTACGTGTCTCCTGTGATTAGCATAAACCTGTGACAGGAATACGTCTCTCTGAGAAACGACATAATCTGTCTCTGGTGATCTGTTGGATAAGTTCGAGGAGGCTGTTCTCACACTAGCGTTGTGCCCGTGATCATACATCGTCCAGAATGATGATTTATTAAATAGGTGTCCTGGACCGACTAAACAACCTACATAGTTGTGGGTGTAGGATTTAGAATATCTTACACGTCCGGCAATCGATGCTTTCTGATTTGTATACAATATGGACGATATGTGGTGTGAGGTGGTTTGATCTACTTTTTAATGTCTGGATGTTTCATGTCAGTACCAATACCATCTATGTACTACATACTACCTTCAGTGGTCAGAGACTGGCAGCCAATCACTGAATTGCGCAATACAAGCAACATCTTTTTTCTATATTGCGGTGAACTCAACTTTCCCACACATTCCTGGCTGGTAGCACGTTGCTCTATGTGTTGGGTAATTATAGATACCCCTCAAGCCAGAGGAGGCACACCAACCATCACACAACTTTCTCGTTCCGGTGATCAGAGCTTATCATATTATCATCATCCATCTGTTAGCATAGCATGTGGATGATGAGCTTCTAGGAGACAGATAAATTGGGTGAAAAGAGAGATGATTTCTGTGTGTGATGTGAATGTAAGCACATGAACGTCCCTCGCCTTGATGGATATTGGGTGGAGTCCAGTTTGATGGCGTTGTAGACACGTTTATGAATAGACTTGATAACTATTTCGCTTCAGACCCACGACTAACATGATTTGTGCCTCCTTAGTCACATGAACAGCCTGCAGGCTTTTCTTTCTCTTGAGTTATCTATATGCCTCTCTATTTCTACCACACTAATTTGTAAGTTCTTGATATCTTCCACTACTACAAACAGCCTCGAAAGGATCCTAAATGGTCAGTTGCTATTCGAATTCCTTTTGTATTCCTTTGTATTTTATTTTAAATGGGTCTTGGGCTCGCTAGTCTCACCTTAGCTGGAATAAATCAGCTCGATATACCACGAAGACAAATGAAATACAAATAACAACAGACTTTTGCATCGTTCGAAAACCTCTATCTATGTTGTTGTTGTTTCCTAGTAAAGTAAATGTTTTCCATCGTTGCCATACACTGCGACAGCATCAAACTCCTAAAAGATCATTCGATAGCGTTTGACTTGTTCTTTGCTGAAGTTTTACATTACCTCTCAAAAGTTTTCCGAGAAAGATCTCTTCTTTCGACGGCTTCAGAAGAGGTCATGACTTTGGATTTTTTTTTTAATGGTTTTATTTGTTTTTGGTAGTACTGTAGTGCTTCTTTCGCTCGGACAAGAGTGGTGCTAGATGGAGGCCGATGTGCGCCAGAGCAGCAGCGTTCAGGTCTGTTTGTTCCTCCACCAGGTGGACCGTATCAAGTACGGGAGGGGTGAGAGGGGACACGGTGAGAGGCGACCGTATAACGAGTTAAATGTTCCCTTTGGTTTCATACTTCAGAGGCTTCGGCCACCACAAGAGCCTCCGATAAATCATTCTCTCTTGGATTGTGGTCAGGGCCTGGTCTACTGAGCCCATATGGGGGAAGACAGAACTATAATCTTTAAAGAATGATACGTCTGTTCGACTCGAAAGATCCTGACTCTAAACCTAAAGATCATGTAGTGGTCGCAAGCCATCAAAACTCTGATATACATAAAAAGTGTCGACTCTTTTGTAAGCTTGACTATAATTCGAAAGCTTTCTACATAGACAATATGACCAAGATGATCCTATGCTTGATAGTAAGAGCTAAACGTTTAATATGAGAGAAGGATAAAGTTTGTGATCATCTACACAAAACTAACTTTCATGAAGATATCAACACTAAGAGATGTGGGTCTTCGCAAGACTTTGGCTTCTTTATGAAATGTCGACACAAAAAGAAGCACGAGATTTCAAACCCTTAACCACGTCAGCTGTCAACACCGAGAGAGGCGGAAGCCTACAAAACCTTGACTATTTCAGGAAATCGTCAACACCAACACCTTCAACCTCCCTTGCGTAAGTTCACGCACTCGAGACGCTGAAGGACGCTCAGTTCAACCTCGTCGTAAGGGGCTCCGAAACCTTTCCAACACGTACTGTAAAACCTCATCCTGGACACAACACCTAAAACTCACCCTGAACACAACACCGCGACCAGATTCCGGATACAAGAGCCCCTCTTAGATACGAATGGTCCTCTTTTATTCTAGTCTCACCAATAACCTCAGCAATCTCCCCTTTCCCTACAGATATTGTGAGGCTCCCCATTTCCTCTTTATATCTTGACAAAACTTCCAGCAGGAATTTTATTTCTATCTGATCGATGCGTCTGGATCATCTCAATATCCTGGACATACGTCACATACAGTATTCTCTGCAATCCTCGGTCCTGATTAGCAGCTCGTGTCTCATTGCTACCATACTACCAATATGTCAGAATGAACGATATTCATAAATTTACTCATGCTGAAATTATTTCTGAAATAAATAGCTTCTTTTTCTGTCAAAGTGCACTTCATTCATACTGTGGTGACACGAATCTCGGAAGAAAAGCTGAGTAATATACACAAAAGCGAATGACATATGAAAGAATAGTTGGAATAAAGTCAATGAATGAAATGGTTAGACGTGATAAGTGGAGTGCCACAAGGATCAGTCTTTGGACTGGTTCTATTCCTTACATATTTTAAAGATACTGATAATGAGGTGCATTGCGACAAAGCTGGGAGATAAATCTGCAAATGAACTTGAACACCTGCAGCTTCAAACTGACATAGTCAAACTGATGGACTATGTTCATCGGTGGCAATTAAACTCTAATATCGATAAGAGCAGAGTTTTACATAGCGTTAGTAAAAACGGAAGGGTAAGCTACAGTATCAGTTCTGTTAAACAACAAAAGGTGAATGAGGAAAAAGACTTAGGCAGGATAATCCTCGGTCATCTAAGATCAAGTAAGCAGTATAAAGAAGTAGTGAAAAGACCGAATATAATTCTTAGATTCATAGGTAAGGCCTTCGAATTTAAGTCTGAGGAAAAGTATCCTTACTCTTTATAATTCATAAATGCTTCCACATCCTGAATATTATGTTCTGTTTTGGTCATCCCATCTAAGCACAGACATAGATTGTATGGAGACAGTACAGGGTCAAGCTAACAAAGTTGGTTCCCAGACTGAGAAACAAATCCTACGAGAGCAGATTGAACTACTTGAATCGATTTAGCTTAGAGAAGAGGAGGTTAAGAGGTATCTAGTACAGGTATTCAAAATGATCAGAGGCTTTGATATCTAGTACAAGTATTCAAAATGATCAGAGGCTTTGATAATCTTGATCAATTAAGCTATTTTCGGCATGATTCATCTGCTTTTACTCGAATTAATGGATATACATTCATTGGTATACGTTTTACCTCGAATAAGGTCACTCTTTCAACAGGAGTTTTAACTTATGGAACGATTTTCCAGTTAAAGTGCTTGAAAGCATTACTGTACATACATTTAAGTCGCAATAACAATTTGCAGGTTATTCTTTTTGAATCATCTGTATGCATTCTGACTTTACCACACTAATCTGTGAGTTTCTAATATCTTCCATTATCACAAGCAGTCTCGAAAGGACTAAGTGGTCTGTTGCTGTTTGAATTCCTTTGTGTTCTTCGTATTCCGTTCACTTCATAATCAATGTGGCCGTAACTAATATGTCCAACGGAAACAGACGATAACTAGATTATATTATTTCTGTTATGATATAACGTGACACATCTTCATTGATGCAACAGTTTGGTTCTCATCTTCCAGCGATTCTGATTGAAACTGAAATTTAGCAAAGTTGTGCGAAAGGACACAGGTAAGAAACTATAGGGCTTAGGAAGATTACAAAGTTAGCGAGCATCGCTATATTACTCCAGCAGTTGTTGCACAAAGCAGAATTCTCAAGCTGGTATTCCTCTACTGATGGATAGCATCGTTACCTCAGCAGGAGCTCTCACTACCGATACTAATTCACTTTTTGCTGCTCACTTGGAACGCGAAATTTTTGATCCACGTACAGTTGTGGAGATAAAAAGACAACTCCATTTCAAAACAATGCAAGATGCGCTTTGGCAACTGCGCCATAAGGACGTAGCATTCTCTATGATATTTCCCCCCAGAATAGACGCACCATGCAACAAAACGGATATCATAATTCATTTGATTTCTTCTGCATTGGTCATAATACTAGACAAAAAGAGCTTTTATTTCGAATACTTGTGAAAATTCTCTTCTGTCAAAAATGATATTTCTATAGCAGTATTACGAAGTCGTCACTCATAAAATGATTCAAATACTTTTTACCATTAAGGATATCTCGATTTATAGAATATATTCATACTGATTGATAAGGTACGCACATCCCCAAGTAATTAAACTGCTATGAATCAAGAGCATCTGACACCAAGGGTTTGAAAATTGGTTGACCGGTCGTCAACAAAGAGAAATGACTCACAGTGGATAGGACGTAGAAAGTGGCGTGCCACAGGGATTAGTCATAAGTAACGAGTATTTGGTCCCATTGATTAACCTTTACAGTTGACTGTGTTCTGAGTAAATCATGTTGTCATTTTTATGCGTATGAAAAGCTAGACTATTCGTCACACTCTTTTCACTATGCATGATTATTCAGGGTGAACCAGCCTAGTTATTTGTGTTAGCTATATTGTAATATCTTTTGTTGTAATCACAAATCAACCCCTTCCACTGCCGAAGTCTTCAATATTAGAGTGATTACTGATTACTCCATTCCTGCTGTAAGATCACCATTTCCCCTGTGACTGTCTGTTTAGTTGATAGTTCCAGAACTGTTGTGCCTTAAGAATGGACACCATCACACATTTCTAAACTGACAACTCGTTCTTATCTTAGTCATCGTTGTTTCCCTTTTTTCTGAACTGTGACTTCGTGTACAACAGACCCCTTTCTACCTGTTAGAAACAGGATTTCACCCTTAGAAATAGAAAGCTAATGTTGAAAATGTTCACTATAACACGTACATCTCGCTGAAGACGAATTCATAGAGAAACGATTCTCTGAAAAAGAAAAATCGATGTGATGGATTTCACGTCTCCAACACCCACAAGTGTGGTGATCCTGTGCTAATGTTTCCCTCTTCTCTCACCAGATGTCACGGCTGCGGCCGCTGTTACTGCTGGCGGTGGTGGTAGTGTTTTCCCCAGCAGAGTCCTCAGGTAAGTGTCAAGTTCATATATATACAGAGAGAGAGAGAGAGAGAGAGAGAGAGAGAGAGAGAGAGAGAGAGAGAGAGAGGAGAGAGAGAGAGAGAGATTCTAGCTTTACTTCCCGCCAATTGTACGCCACTAAGTATGGTCCTTACTTGCAGATGACCATATTTCTACAGTTATTGCTGGCAAAATCCTTATCTCTACAGCGATCATGTGTAGAACCCGAGCCTCTATGGTCATTAACTGTAGCAGTAGCAGTTCGGCCTCTACAGTTAATTTGTAGTACAATGGTCGTTAGCAGGAGCAGCCCCGATATTACAGTCATGGTCTGTGGTGGTCCTGTACCATTGATGTGGAACGGTGACGGTAATGACAGTAATTAGATAAGGATATTACTGCCACTACTTCTACTACTACTACTACTACTACTACTACTACTACTACTACTACAACTATTAGTTATAATCATTTCAATAATGATGCTGTCATGATAATGAGGATAATAATAATGATAACAGTAATGATAATAATAATAATGATAATAATGATAATAATAACAATGATAAAAACAATGATGACGATGATAGTAATAATAATAATAATAATAATAATAATAATAATAATAATAACAATAATAAAAAACCTTAATTAAACTCATCCGATGATTTAAGTCAAGGTTCACATAGAAGAGAAGTTGGTTTACGTACCGGAATGTGGTTAACAAAAATGCGTTAGGCTTTTCATAAGCACAGGCACCTTGTTGTGTCCTACACACAGTATCTGGTCATACTAGGTAATAGCGGTAAATAATAAAGTCTAATTTAGGATAATTATCAGCTCAAATCTAGTGTGTATGCGGTGATTTTTGCGGTAATTCCTCTACCCTTACATACTTCTTATTTTAAAGGTAATCATCATTAACTGTGCAGGGAATTTCATTGAATGGGGTCGTCATTTGCGAGAGGAATCAGGTCTTATATGAATCACTTTCAATGTAATTTCTATTTTCCCTCAGTGGCGAAAACATACTAGAAAACTATGATGTTGAATACAGTAGTGTGTTCTTGATGTACTACAAAAAAATGACTGCCTTACCTCACTGGCTTTGACAGTGAACACAAAGTACTTGGAATGATCACTGCTAATGTTCAGGATCCGAGGCGGTGCCATCTATCACTGCTCTACATTTTGCACCGCAGCTCCAACACTCTGACCCTGATTCACTGTCACGAATTAAAAAGGAAATTCAACTCCGTTCTGCTTTCAAGCATGTACAAACTCTTGCTTCTTTATAAAGGCCGAGCTTGTCTGAGAGGATCATACATACTATTTCCATCGAATGAAATGAAGAAAAAGCATAATTTTCTTCTACATATACAATAAGATATGCCAGGATCGTATTCATGATAAAGGTTTACTGTAAGCTATCGGTAGTTAAATTCTAACCAGTGACAAACTGTGCTACACTCAACTGATCTCTGACTTTCTATCTTCCTTATCTTGGTGATGGTGTACCTGGCGATGGTTGGTGATGATGGTTGGTGATGATGGTTGGTGATGGTGATGATGGTTGGTGATGGTGGTGATGGTGCGGGAGAGGGTCTCGGCGAATTTGGTGACGGACCTTGAAATCACTTCTTCAGCCGATGAAGAGTCTACAGAAGACTCGACAACCAGAACACCGTCGAGGACCAGTGAACACTACGACACTCACCCTAAAGCCCCTCAGACAAGCGACGAAACCTCAACCCAGACCAGGGCAGCCATAGAGAGCGTCCATTTGCCGCTCGAAGGATCTCATGTAATCTCGAGTTCTGTGATGATTGACACTTCGTCCTCAGACATCAACGATTCCTCGTCTTTTAAGACTTACGAGATGTCAGTTGGAGGGACGCTCGAGGTTGCGCAAGAACCTAAGACCTCACAGCGACAGGGCAAATCACTGGTCGAGACGGCGAGAAAACTGGATCCCAGTCACAACCCTGACCTTAACGTCTGGAGGGACCCGGCATTAACTGCCTCGCGTGCAAGATCGCCGGTGCTGAGAGTCAGTGGCGCTGAGGGAAAAGAGGGTAATTATGGAGAGCGAGGAAGACCACAGCATCCAGGCTTGGCTCAGGAGCACAGGGAAGACCGGAATGGAGACGACCGGCTTACTGCTGCTGGAGCCATGTTCCTCCATTGGGGTAAGGGATGGACGAGTTGTAGCATGAGGCACCTTGAGCACCAACCACAACACCCGTGCGGACTAGACTCCAGTGCCTGGAGCATCCAGTGTCTGTGTGTTTGTTTATTTGTTTGTGTGCGTATTTGTTTGTTTGCTTCTTTGTTTGTTTGCTTGTGTGTGTGCTTGTGTGTGACATTGTTTTAGTGTATACAGTCAGTAGTGTACGCACGGGACACGGACCACTGGCTGGTACCTGAAATGTTCTTCCTAACACGCGGGAGCCAGTGACCTCTGTGAAGGCCTCTCCTTAACTGCCGAGGCCAGTGATCATCATGAAGGTCAGCAACCCTCTGTGTGCAGAGGTCAGTGACTGTCATGATGGTGTTCTCTCAGCATGCAGAGGTCAGTGAATGTCATGAAGGAACTTTCTTCTACTTTCATGAACTTGTCCTCATGCCCCATGACTTTACCACCACCGTCTGATGAAGAGCACCACAAAATTCACAACCACAAACTCCACAATATATCCACAAGTGTTTCAGTATTGGTACAGAAGCACTGCACTTGTCATTACTAAGTGTCCAAGGTATTCATTCATTGTTTCACGTTTTCAACTTGATAATCTGTGCACTATATGTGGCATGACACCCGCACTCATTGGCCTGTTATAGAAGCTCTTGCTTAACTAAACGAGGCATTAGATTCTATAAGATATACTTTCTGATATGCCCATGACTGGGAGAATCTACTTATGACACCAGAGGAAACACGAAAAAAGAGGCGAATACGTTCATGCAATTCACACTCTCCCCGGTCCCCTACGTTCTTTGTCACCGTTCGTCCACCATAATATCTCACCTTCGTTCCCCTACGTTCACTTTTACTAGAACATGACACGTTCACGCCATGAGAACATGACACGTTCACGCCATGAGAACATGACACGTTCACGCCATGAGAACATGGCACGTTCACGCCATGAGAACATGACACGTTCACGCCATGAGAACATGACACGTTCACGCCATGAGAATAGTGATTGACGGTTCAGTGTAGGGTGTGGGCGGACGTTTGGGGCTATCATCATTATGGCAGAATCTGGTGTACCAAAGGTTGAGTGTTGCTGAACCTTTTGTGATGTAATCCAGTCGTGATCTTTCTACCATGGAACAATACATTTCCCTCAGGTGTTGTCCCTGGGTTTATATCTATCTATCTATCTATCTATCCATTTCGACAACTTTCTTCCTATCTATCTCTATCTGATCTATAGCATACGTTATCTAGTCTGTAATTTAAGGTATATCTTCGCCTCCAGTTAAAGTTATCCCCTTATCCTCTTGAAGTTAAAGTAACCTCCTAATCTCTAACTTAGGTTACCTCTCCTTTTTCCGTAAGTTATGCCTTTCAATCGTAACTTTTCCTCCCTTGTAGGTTAAGTTACCCCCATATCCCTAACATGAATTACCTTCTACAGTCAAAGCTGAATTATCCCCTCACCTCAGAATCAAGTCATTTCGTACATGTAACATAAGACACCTCCCTTAACTCTAGCTTGACTTACCTCTTCCTCCTCTATGGATCATTCTATCCCTCAACCCTAATTTGAATTAACTTTCCTTTTATTAGTTAAACCGCTGCCTCAACTCTAAGTTATCTACTCTTTTGTAGGTTAAGTTGCTATGTACAGATGACGTGACCTACACTTATTCCAGCTTACCTCTAACTTAAACCAACTTAAAACGCTCTAAAACACCTCAAAGTTCCTAGTAGATAATCACCATTCATGTACCTTACCCGCTCCTCTGTAACTTAAAACTCAGCACAGACTTCCAACTTAAGTTTCCTGCAACATCATGCCAACTTAAGGAACCCTTTCCCTCTGTGCTACCTCCCCTCTGTCATCCCCTGCGTAGGTGTGGCTATGGGTCAAACACCTTTAAACCTGGTCAGAATTCCTGTATTTCCTAGGATCACCGCACTGGACGAACGAGCTTCTGTCAGATTAAAAAATTATATCGCATTATTACATTTATTTATGTATAGTCGCTCGCCATCTCCCGCTTACAGCGAGGTAGCGTCAGGGACGGAGAAAATGAGCCTCTGAGGTGAAAAACATGTAATCTTCGCTTGGCTCCTTCCTCTGTTCTCACTTTCAGAGATAGTACAGGAGGGCAAGAACTACAATCTTCCGCCTCTGCCTCCCTTCGTTCGCCTTTAAAGACACGCAGAATAGAATAGGCCCTTTTTTCCTTCTCCCCAGGGATAAGATCAATTAATATCATAAACGAAAATTAATTCCCATGATTCCATTCGCTGTCACATCCACTCCCACGTGTCTGAAACCACTCCACGTCTTCCAACGTCTCTCCATTCAAGTTCATATTGCAAAGAACTTGTCTCTGGTGTATAACTTTCCTGAAAGTTCTCCAGATATCCAGGAATTGTTCAGAAAATACGTAACCTATGTCAACAGATGAGAGACAGGTTTCATGAACGTTTGATTGAACAACAATCAGCTTTTTGTGAAAGTTCTATTTATCATTTGGTATAACTTGAATCATCTTTCTAATATCATTGCTTGTGTGTGAGTTACACTTATTTTTTCCAAGTACTCGTTCTTTGCCTAATGTATAAAGATGCATGATTCATGCAATCATAGATCAAGAATTAATTTCCAGTTCATTTATATATATATATATATATATATATATATATATATATATATATATATATATATATATATATATATATATATATATATATATATATATATATATATATATATATATATATATATATATATATATATATATATATATATATATATATATATATGGCCTTATCCTTACAGGATCGTGAAGAAAATTTTCTTTTCAATGTTAGGATTTCTCTTTTTATACAAAACTAATCTTCATGATTTCAAAATGATTATTGTATCTGCCATTAAAGTATTATATTGTATGTGGATGACATTGCTATGTACAGTCAGTGGCCTGACAAGACTAATGTAAACTATTCACTTAGTTTACACTGTGGGTATACCTCCAGACTTATCTACTTTGTTGTTTATACTCTTAAAAGTTATGTTGATCTTCTGAGGGCCAACTTTCAACTCATATTTCTCTTTCTTGGTCACATTACCCAGCCATACACATACTCTCTCAACTCGCCTCATACAAATTCTCCATACCTCACTCATACACACTGATACGGAAACCCTCTATCTCCTCACACTATCCTCTCAACTTCGCCCTGTCAACATGATAACAAATTAATCTTTCTTACTCCTCTCTCTCTCTCCCATCGTGCAGCCCAGTGCTTCGGTGGGGCGCTGACCATGGAAAAGATAGTTGGGGTGACTTTCAGTGAGGAGTCACAGCCCCTCCTCAACAAGCAGGACGCCGCCGTCACCAACGAGTGCAACAGTATCTGCAAGAACCTCCCGCGGTGTCGAGCCTTCTCCGTAGGTGAGTGTTGCTGGGACAGGGTCATGGCAGAGGACAGTAGAAAATGGGAAAAAATGAACGAAGGCAAATAGTGGAACGTAGTCTGTCTTCAAAAATGTTTTTTGAAAGAAGCATTTTTAAGAGGACTGCAATAATAAGGGAGTAAGTATTGAGTTACGTAGTAGACGGGACGGACAGGTATGAGAAGACCTGATGGTCTAATTCGAGCCTATCTGTCGGAGGATAGTAATGGAATCTTACATTCTTAAACTATATAGAGATGAGAGTAGGATAATAAAACAGGAGCTTTAGTGTTGAAATGTCGCTGGTGAAGAAGGAAAGTGAAGCCAGGAACCAAGGTATACACAGAGAGAAGGTAAGTCAGGAAATGACTACAGTAGCCTACAAGGGTTGTTGAATCCTGAAGGACATCGCACTAGGAGAAGACAAACTCCTGCTGGTGAGGGTGTGGCGGTGTGGCGGATGTTGGAAAAAAAAATCATGGCAGTGTCAGAGACCCTGATGACCTAAGGCGTGTACTGGAGAAAGAAAAGACAATAGGAAAAAAAAATACAAGTGATATTCACGCTGGTGAAATACAAATATTATGCCAAGGTATGATGATATGCTCAGAAATAAAGGAGAGACACCGCCACCATAAAGTGGCCTGTGTGTCGAGGATATTAGGGAACATCTCGGCACAGGAATATCATTAAAGACGAAAGCTGAAAACGTGTACAAAACTGTCGGCAAAAACAAAGGACCGGATGTTTAGCCAGGTGTAGGAGACACCCACAAGGTAGAAGACGTGAAAAAAACCCCGTGGGTGCGTAAGGCTCCTGAGGCAGGAACCACCGTCCAGTGAGACGGCAGCCGTAAACACACCCAACAGGATGTGGGCGCTCGTTGCCTCAGTGACTCGTGGATGGCAGGGATACGAGGAAGAGTTGACAGGCATAGAGGAGTATGGACGACACGAGACAATTCATTTGGAGAAGCAGATGGATGACAGGCGTAGAGGAGTTGATGCGAGAAGGCAAGCTAAATACATGAGTGAGTGACTCACAGGTTACAAGCAGCAATAATGGCAAGAAGCAAGTTCATAACAGTGGGGAAAGGATGAGATGCAACAAGTTTCAAGCATAAGGAAGTGAACGAGAAGAGACAAGTTGCGAGCGAGAGCCGGTGGATGACAGGAACCAAGTTAAAAGTATAGGGAAGCTACTGATGGGAGGCAAGTTACAAGCACAAGCAGCACAAGCAAGTGGATGATACAAAGCAAGCTACAAACAGAAGCAGGTAGGTGGTACGAGAGAGATTACAGTAAAAAGCAGGTAGATACCAAAGAACAAGTTGCCAACAGTCGCAAGTGGATGGCATAAGACAAGTTATAAGCAGACGTAGGCACAGTAGGTGACGGGGAACTTGTTCCAGCAGTTTTAGCTGGAGGCTAAATGATGAATGAAGTTACAATACTTATCACAGACATACGACAGACCAAGGCTGACATACGATGTACCCTTGGTCATGTCATTGTTCCAACGAAGGGCATGTGTGAGAGAATAAGCTACTTGAAGAATTTACAGCCTAAAACAATTCTTATTTTCAGAGTATAAAAATGACTACCTATTTATCGCAAAGTATATTTGTATACGTGTATTGTCTTACATGTATAACTGTGTCCTGGAGCATGCTGGATGGAGCTTGTTTCTGCGTACATGTGTTGGCGAATCTTGAAGAATTCAAGAGTCCTTCCCTGGGCAGAGTCCTCTTCCTTCCCTTCCTCCTGTGGACACGTCGCCTGTGGTCTGGGCCCGGACCGGCCTTGCCCTTGTTCGTCACGCCCAGCTTCTGCTGATCACAGCCGGGGGTTCCAAGGCTTGTGTGGCGGTCTTGCTCATATCCCTGTATTTCTCTAAGTGTGCCTATGTATTTATATGTGCCTACTACTTGTATGAGTATCAATTTATGGGAATATACGCATATATCTGTGTTCTTGTGTCGGCGTATGTGCTGGTGCAAAAGTTTTTATACTTACATGAGTGTAGGTACATACATCTGCATGAATATGACTTTCAGTGTGTATGTAGCAGTTCATGTACGTCTGTATGCGTGTGGATGTACAAGCTAGATTGTATCTGTGCTTGTGCGTGATATCTGAGCGACTATGTAAACTAATTTTTTCTTTGAGTTGTCGAATTCATAATGACCTTTGGGCTGATGATTTATCATTTGAATGGGTTCTGAGGCTATTAGGATCATTACTCAGTTCCTGTGAGACCGTGTTTGCACCACTAAACTTGGTAAGATAACTTTGGTGAAGAAACATGTGCGACATGAACCGAGTAGAACGGCAGAAGGTCTGATCTACGTTGGCACGTGGCGCGCTCTGACTGACACGTCTCCTTGTCCCCCAGACTTCCAGTCCTCCAGCTGCGTCTCCTACGAAGAAAACTCGGAAGGACGGCGGCGCTCCCTGGTGCCCAGGCAGGGCTCCAACTACTACGAGAAGATCTGCCTCAGAGGAGGTGAGTACAGCGGGTCCTGTTTTCAGACGCTATGTGAGGTGTGTGTGTTACCTGAAGTATTACTGGCCTCAACTGTTCTCATGAACTTCCCGGCAGATTTCTAACATTTCACATGTGTCACGTCTCACGTGTGAGTAGCCACATCTTGAGATTTGCACGAAATCATCCTATACAAATTAGGCAGCTTAGAAGAAGTAACTGTCGGTGGTATGAGGTAGTCTGAGGCACAGCGAGTGCATCCAGAGACTGAGACGCAGTGAGCGCATCCAAAGGCCCTCAGTAGTGCTAAAGTCGTGCCTCATCTGTTACGTAGCGCATGACGTAACACGTACGATATCCGCAGTGGCCCCAACCGTTGTACTCTTCTTTTTTCCGCAGTGAAGGACAACCGTATCTGTGGCCAGGAGCGACTCTGGGCTTTCGAACGAGTGTTGGACGCCTACCTGAGGGGCCATGATAACAAGACCATCCCCAGTGTGGACAACCACGCAGAGTGTCTCAAGCTCTGCCTCAACGAGGAGGAATTCCCCTGCAGGTGAGAACCGGCCAGACCAGGCCGCGCTCTGCAGGTGGGTTGAAGGTGGTTTCCTTGTAGTACTGTACAAGATGTGCTGTGTGTACATCGAACAACAGCTGACTAAGACATTGTTTCACCGAATGACAGGAATTCGTTGCGACAGATCTGCACAGTGTGTGTAGTAGTTGGCATTACTGACTATGAGCCAGCACTGGTCCGCCCAGGGTCAGACTCGCATGGATACGAATCATGTAATCGGTAGTTGGCACACTCACACCAAATATACACACACACACACACACACACACACACACACACACACACACACTCACACACATGCACAGTGTTGTAGTGGGTAGCGTTGCTGACCATGAATCAGCACGGGCCAGCATGGATTGGACCCACACGGGCTCGAATCCTCTGCGTGGCAGTCGGCATAATCTCAACCCTAGTGTTTATCCTTCCCTCGGGGCTGATAGATAGATGGGTGCCTGGCTTAGCCTAGAGTTAATGTGTAAGTATACATACATAGTAATAAATACCAGGTATACATATACAAGGTTATGAGATGGGTCAACACGAATGAAAAACTTTCTCCCAATAACACGAAAATAGTTAACACAGTTGCTTATCGCACCCACACATACAGGGGCGTCCGTGGTGTAGTGGTTAGTGTTACTCACCATGAGTCAGCATGGGCCAGCATGGGGTCGGACCTGCACGGGTTCGAATCTCGGGAGTTGCAGTAGGTTTAGATCCAACCCAAGTGTTCATTCTTCCCACTAGGCTGGTTGATGAATGGGTACTTGGCTTTAACTGAGATAAATGTACGTGTATACATACATACATACATACATACATACATACGAATAAAGACATGGCACATATACGTATGTAAGGTTAAAAGGCGAGGCAACACGACAGTACAACTCTTTGGCCGTAACACAAATTCACACACACATTCACACTCACAGGCTTTTATTGTGGGAATGATAATAGTAATGATACTAGTAATAATAATGATAATGATAATAATAATAATGATAATGATAATACTGATGATTAATTCATTAACAATAGTAATGATGATTAATGATATACAACGAATATAACTATGATGATGATGATGATGCGAATAACGATAATGATAATCATGCAACTCAATATTCTCCCTCGTTTCCTTCGTCACATCCTCCCCAGCTCACTTCTCTCCCCTTCAGGCACCTTCCCACCTCCCCACCACACACCCTCTCACAGCTTCCCCTCTCCGGCAGGTCTGCTGAGTACGACATCAACAGGAGAGTGTGTCGCCTAAGTCGTGAGGACCGAAGGACGAAACCAGTGGACTTCGTGTCTGACCCAGGCTCCTTGGTCGATTACATGGAGAACCAGTGTGCCCGAAGTGAGTAACGTGCGTGTTCCACGCCCTCTGTGGTAGAGGAGGAAGAAGAGGAGGAAGAAGAGGAGTAGGAGGAGGAGGAGGAGGAGAAGGAGGAAGAGTAGTAGTAGTAGGAGGAGGAGGAGGAGGAGAAGGAGGAGGAGGAAGAGGAGGAGGAGGAGGAGGAGGAAGAGGAGGAGGAATCAGGAGTGTTGTGGTAAGGATAGATGAGAAGGACCAGGTTGCTTTGTTGATAGATCCTGCCGGCACTCAGTTGGTTCTGCTGAAGGGGTTTATTTCGTCGAAGGTGCTCAAGTATCTGGGAACTGCATGAAGTGAGTTAAGGTACATTGTTAACTCAGACTTGAAGGTGGACCGAGCCTGGGGTGAGAGAGAGAGAGAGAGAGAGAGAGAGAGAGAGAGAGAGAGAGAGAGAGAGAGAGAGAGAGAGAGAGAGAGAGAGAGAGAGAGAGAGAGAGAGAGAGAGAGAGAGAGAGAGAGAGAGACATTAATTGTCTCTGTGTATCTCTCCTATGCTCGATCCATCTCCAATT
This sequence comes from Panulirus ornatus, assembly GCF_036320965.1. Taxonomy (NCBI): domain Eukaryota; kingdom Metazoa; phylum Arthropoda; class Malacostraca; order Decapoda; family Palinuridae; genus Panulirus; species Panulirus ornatus. The sequence continues at coordinate 46,015,756 of NC_092236.1, read as the reverse complement.
CTGAGTAATAGTTATGAGTACTATAGGCACATTTAATCGTCTTTGAACAGCATCGAGCAATACTAGATAGTAAGTAGGTAATCAAACATGGATCTAATTATCAAGTCAGATTTCCACGAGCAAACAGTGTCTCGTCATTCCCGTAATGTCAGGTGCTCTATCCTTGGATATCTGTATGAATCCGTCTAGATATCCACAGAAATTAGCCAGAAGACAAGAATGGGTTGTACAAGTCCAAAAAATCTAAAAAGAAATTTAATTTTGGATAATGAATAGAAGGAAAAAAAGGGATTACACAATGATCACGTTAGTTAAAAGGATGAAGGATAACCAGGTAACTCATCTACTTTGTTCCCATCATGCTACCGCCGCCATTATGACCAGCTAAACGACGAGTCGTAATCTGGGTCTCACTTCTGTTTCGTCCTCAGTGCTGCCCGACTGTCGCTACAGCGTCCAGAAGGACGTGATGGTCGTCTCCATGGACGCCTTGGTCTTCGCCAACATCCAAAGCGACTGTGAGAGCCTGTGTGATAAGTCCCGCATCATGACCTGTCGCTCCTACTCATTCGACCCCTCGGCGAACAGGTCAGTGTTCCAGGGTTGTACTGGGGTCAGGCGTCGGTAGCAGGGTGGTCGTGCTGAAAATGAGTGCTGAGGTGGTCATGCTATGTGGGAGCTACTGAAGAAGAGCTGTTGGTACAAAAGGAGAAAATTAAAAGAGAGGATGTGATCTATGGGTGTCTTAGATGATATATCGTGATCCAATTGAGTTTTCAAGATTCCAGTGCATGTGAACTAATAGGTAATAATCCTCGGTGGTGTTAAAGAATAGGTCATGATCAAAGGGAGTGTCCAGAGGGATGTTAAAGAACAGGTCGTGATCCAAGTGAGTGTTAAAGAATAGATATTGATCCAAAAAAAAAAGTGTGTTAAGAAAATAGATATTGACCCAAGGGAGTGTTCAATAATAAGTAGTGACCCAAGAAGATGATAAACAATAGGTCAAGATTCAAGCGGCGTTAGAGAGAAAGTTGTACCATAAGAAGATGATAAGGGTATGGCTGTTGTTGAAAGATGGCGTTAAAGACATGATCATGGATAAATAAGGACCCAAGGAGAGGATTATGGTACAAAGAGGAAGGTACAGAAGAAGCCTTTGTTACGAGGGAAGTCATAGATCACAGAGAGTGTCAGAGAGTTCGTGGCTCGGATGATTGCAGGGTGGGGTGGGGGCTGGTCCAAGACAGGTGTTCGAAAGATGTCTGAAAGAAATGTTGGAATGAAGGTTGTGAGACACCGGAAACTGAAAAGATGCTAAAAGGGAAGGTGTTGTCCAGGGGTTGTAGTGACGCAAGGGTCATTGTACAGAAGGTGTAGGGTCGTTGTTAAGGATGGTGTTGGAGGAAAGATAGTGATATAGAGATATAAGGAAGAGGATAGGTAGCGTTAAGAACAGAGGACTGAGCCTTAGAGAGAATATCCTCACTTGGCTCCCTTCTCTGTTCTTCTTTTGGAAAATTAAAAAACGAGAGGGGAGGATTTCCAGCCCCCACGCTCCTTCCCCTTTTAGTCGCCTTGTACGACACGCAAGGAATACGTGGGAAGTATTCTTTCTCCCCTATCCCCAGGGATATATATATATATATACATATATATATATATATATATATATATATATATATATATATATATATATATATATATATATATATATATATATATATATATATATATATATATATTATCATATATATGTAGCTCTGTAAGGTCTGCATCAGGCGTTACATGAGTACTGTAACGCTACTGTAACCTCCCTTCCTCAGGTGTTACCTGTCTGGGGACGACTCGGTGTCACTGAACCAGACAGTGCTGCCGTTCAAGCAGGGCGTTGTCACCGGCGAGAAGCAGTGTACTGTCAGTGAGTACATCCATCATCATTACCAACACTCCTACTTACACACTGGGACGCATCCGGCCTCGTGTTGATGTACAGAGATGCGTCACACATATCATACATGCTGCCATACTGTTCACAAGCACAGGAATACATAGGCAGGATTACATGGAACAGGTTATATGTACATGATTAAGATAAAAGTCAGTGCAAAGAAAATGTAACTGAGAGGTGGAAATATCTAACTTGTTTTTAATTCACCTTCCTTTTCGTCTCTACTTTCTCTCTTTCTTTTTTCTATATCTGTTTGTCTGTCTGTGCGTCACTTTACCGATCTATTTCACGCAGTTACACGTACAAACGTTTTGACATATACATAAGCATACACATATAAACATACATGCGAAAAGCACACACATGTACATACACCACGGGCCCCCGTGGTGTAGTGATTAACGTTAACGACCCCTGCTGGCATGGGCCCGCCCAGTGTCGGGACCACATAGGTTCGATTCATGGGCGCTGCAAGCCAACTCAGATGTTCATCCTCCCCATAAGTCTGGATGTATATGTGCTGATACACGTAAGAGCAAAGTTGTAGTACATATACAAGGTTAATACACGAGGTAACACGAGTTTGAATCTCCGTCCCCGTCGAACACATATGTTGATGACACATTTTTGATACTAATCGTTTTACTCATGTTATTAAGGAACGTGGAGACTATATATCATCTGCAGATGCAGAATCATAGGTAAGAACCAGCTTAAGGTATCACTATAAGATACTGTCAACATTAGAGTGTTCTCACGCTCTGGTATGAATCCTTTCGATCAGAATTTGATTCTTTTGTAAAGGAATTCATTATATCATGAACGATTCTCAAGGCTTGTGATCAGTAGCTAGGTCGTCGTTCTTCATATTGCTCGAATTCATTTTCGAGTATTAGATCCCATGAGAGTTGTCACGCTTATAGATTTATAGTTGCTACCGAGAAGATGGATAAGAATCCTTTGCATCATAACGTAAAGACCTGAGTCCTACTTCAAAGTAAACATTGTAAAAGAGATATTTAAGAGTAGCCAGTTAGAATCAGAGAGGAGTATCAAGTATCATCGTAAAGTAGATTCAATCACCACAGATTTTTGGATCCCAGTCTAGTAGCGATACTGACACTGGCAATATTGTATCCCTCTATAGTAAGTTATCAGTGCGGAATCAGCGGCAGTTAGGTTCCGTCATCACTTGGAAGAACATCTTTATAGTTATTACAAAAGATATAAAATTCCACTTAAAGATACACTTTAGAAAGATCACATTACAAAAGGAAGTTGTCTGACCTCACCAAGAAATACGCACTCCTATCACAAACATTGAGTTCATGACTAAGAATAAGAGAATCCCATGACAAAGAATAAGACTTTCTCTGTTTTGTGAGATGAATTTTGATTGTGTCATCAGTGTTGATATCTTAACCTTGACTAACCTAACATAATCTAATATCTGAAATCCTCTTCTAACCCTGCGCGCGTGCGTGTTTGTGTGTGTGTGTGTGTGTGTGTGTGTGTGTGTGTGTGTGTGTGTGTGTGTGCGTGTGTGTGTGTGGCGGCAGGTCAGTGTGAGCGAGACCAAGGCACCATCATCTACGAGAAGATCACTGGCAACACAGTCAGAACGGCCAGGGAGACTCTCTATCAACTCGACACTTCACCTGGAGGCATCACTGAGGTCAGTATAAGTCATGCCACTAGGGGATGAATGGGACCTTCACAGATCATGTATAATGATCAGTTCGTTAGATGCTGACGATGTTGTCAGGCAGAGTCAGACACTCGGGGCAAGGGAGGTAGATTATGGTTCCAGAGTCAACAGCCTTTTTTTTTTTTATAAGGTTAATACGAAGGAATCTTAGGGTCAATCTTTGGGACCACGACAGCTGAGAGGGAGTTACAGTGGTGACCAAAGCAGAGCAGATTTGTACAATCATGTTTTCCCGGACCCTTGCAGAAGTGCGGGAGACTCTGTATGGAGGACTCGGGGGAGTGCCCTGCCTTCGCTGTCGATTACAGCAACAATCGCTGCTTCATGCTGGACCGGAACACACAGGGACGGAGCCTCGACATCATGAGTTCCACTGGCAAGAGTTACTTCGAGAAAGTCTGCGTTCGAGGTCAGTTTGGATTGTGACCAAATACTTTATATCTTGGAGCTTCTTGTTTTATGGCTTTACTTTTCAGATATTGATCACTTGGACTGAGAGATCAAGTAGATCTAGACTACGAATGTTGCTGTATAGGAAAGATGAAATTATATCCCTATAAATGTAGTTGCTTTTGTACATGATGATTAAACCATGTGGAACCTCGAAAGCCAATTTGTCCTAATTTGTTTCATCATCTGTTACACAACGTAGATTATAATACGTATAAATGGAATTAGTAGTGCCTCAGCCTAGATGACACGGGCAACATGGCGACTTTAGAACCACAGGTCTCCATACGTGCCAGGTGGACGGGTGTGGAACAAGTGACATGTGGGATTTATCAAATGTTCTCCTCTACCTCCCACAGCCACGCTACCTGCACGTTGTCGCGACAGCACGTGGCACTTTGAGCGCGTGCCAGGCATGGAATTGCGAGGGTTGGATGATAAGCAGATGTCTCTCGTCCAAAGCCGAAGGGACTGCATCGAGGTAAGGGGCTTTTGAAGTCATTCTTTTCCCGTACGTATGTGGTTCGTTTATGGAAAGAGCTGAAATTTCTCTCGTGTGAAATCTGAGTAATCAGCTGCAAATACAAATTAAACTAATTTCCTGCAGCAATAGCAATTATCAACAATGGATGTGTGAGACAATAGATAAACAGTTCTACAAAAATAGTTGAGACAAATCTTACATTTCATGAAGACGAATTCGATCAGTACGGGATCTTAGTATCGTCTAAACTAGCATAACACTGACGACACAACACATTAAACTTCACACGTTAAACTTCCAACATATTGTCGAGCTCCAGAATAGGTTAAACATGGCACTTGACAAAAGTTCTGAATACTGATGATCAGGTGGAGCTTAACTTTTAATCATCCTAGAAATAAACCTCTGAACCTTGAGAACTTTGAAGTTGTAGTCATCAGGTTTGATCTTACGAAAGTTGAATTCTGCATACAATAAAAAAGTAGGAGAAAAAGTAATATCTGAAGGGCAAGTATATCTCTTTTTCATATATATATATATATATATATATATATATATATATATATATATATATATATATATATATATATATATATATATATATATATATATATATATATATATATATATATATATATATATATATATATATATATATATATATATATATATATATATATATATATATATATATATGTATTCCTTTGTAAAAATTCTTGTTCGAAATTGTGTGAGTCTGACTAGTGGTCTTCCTCCCGTCTGCAGGCGTGTCTCCAGGAGACGAGCTTCCAGTGCAGGTCTGCCGAGTACGACTCATCAGCACTGTTGTGTCGCCTCAGCAGGAGCGACAGGAGGTCATCCCCCAACAACTACGTCACCGCCAGTTACAATACCGTCGAGTACCTGGAGAACCAGTGTGCTCCAGGTTAGTCCTTTGTAACGCTGAGTACCTGGAGAACCAGTGAGTTCCAGGATAAGTGACAGTGTGATGGTGGTAGTCAGAGCCTCCATAACTATTAGTTGATATATAGATGATTAAGATATATCATTACTCCGAGAGGCTCCTGCAGCGTCAAGGCTGCAAGGAAATGATGGATTCCTCTCGAGCGAGAAGATCCTCAACGAAGCTCTACTCCTTCCCGTCCACTGACGATGATCCAGCCTCGCTGAATGTGACTTGACACTCACGTCGTAATCACAAGCAGGCAGAGTCCGACAATATATATATATATATATATATATATATATATATATATATACAGTGAATGCTGTACACTACAGCTTCACTCAGTTTAACATATAATGTAGTCAGGGTTGTATAGTGCTGTGATCACAGGTGGTGTAGGTATAGGGTAGGGCAGCCTGGTGAAGTGCTAACATGATTAAACTTTCCTCCTTCACCCCTAGCGGACGACACCTGCCTCTACAGGAAAACAGACGGTGCCTACCCTCTCTACCTGGACGACACCATCGAGTCAGTGGTGTCTGAAGAGCAGTGCCAAAGGGCATGTACCCTCTACAGCAAGTTCAACTGTCGCTCTGTCTCCTACTTCCCGACAGGGTCGCAGTGCTTCATCTCCGGCGATGACACAGGTACACAGAACCCTCCTCTAACTTTACATCCTAATCTTGTCTCGATAGGAGAAGAGCTCCCCAGTTTGCCTTCGGTGGATAAGTAGCTCCTCACTTTCTTTCCCATTGACATTTTACCTCGGTGGAGGAGGAACCTTCTTCCCACCACAACCTTTTGTCACAGAATCAAGAGAATGCTTCACTTTCCCCACCAACAGCTTCTTGCTTCATCAAGAGCCCATCTAAGGCCTTATCACAGGACAGACGAACAAGTTCCAACGATGGCTCTGACTAAGGCTTTTGTGACCCTTGTTCACGTAGTATACAAAGGCTTATCTAAGGATTTCATCGTGGAACTCTCAGAATACATCGTTCATAGTTCCGAAAAGTGTGACTCAGAATTCTGAGAGATTTCTAAGTGCCTTATACCTGCGCTCCACGAGTGCTCTATAGATCCATGATACAAATAAAGAGATTTTTGTAGACTTTTACAAGACCACAACCGAGACTGATTTTCGTATAGTATATGATGGTACATGTACGCCAGTGTTTCTGATGGTGTTCGCGCTAGAGTCTGTGATCAATCCTTTGTGTTTTCCTCGAGCGTAATGCATTAAGTTACGATTTATTAAAAATATAACTTTAACCTGAACTTCAACTTGAAATAACTTTGGTTCAGGTTACCTTCTTGTCAGACGTAGCCTTGAGAAACACTAGAGGTGGAAGCTGTGCCGCCAAGACCTGCCGCAGGCCATGGGGAAGTGTTGTCATATGGTCTTCCAGAGGCGCCTAGTAGAGGGCGCTGAGTAGCCTAATGTGGCAGGGAAGATGACGCAAATGACATTTTCATTTTAATACAATTAAATGTTGATTACATAAATCATCTTTTTTTATCATTTAAGTTATCAATGTTTATAGATTTCACCTCTCCTCTTGTGGGCCTTCCTCGAGAGGCCAGAACCCTCAGCCTCTGGACGGGCCTGGGTGCAAATACAGTTCCCTGAGAGACGAGCCTTATACTGTGAGGGGACTGGTGTTGCTTGAGTTACAACAGCTGGTTATGAAGTGAGATGGGCAGCTTGCAGCAATGCACAACATTCTTGATCATTCTGTAAAACCGAACGAAACAAGTTCAGAAAGAAAACAATATAGTGTGTGTATATATTGTCAGGTTATTTATCCTTTTCGAGTAATGATTCATTTGTTATTGATTTTCTTTAATGGTAATCAAGAATACTACACATCTTAAGATACTGATAATGATTCACATTCTGATGATATAATGGTTACAGTAACCATGGTATCAGTCGTCATCATAGTGATGAGAATGATGCTGATAATGGCAATCAACAAATGCAAGAACAAGGAAAATAAGATTGATGATAATTTGGAGTAATGATAATGATCATAATAGTAACGATATTTACAGATAAGGATTACATTAATTACATTATCAAACGCGTATGATAGTGATATTATCAATGCTGGTTCCCTCACTTAAGTATCGCTTGCTTCCTTGTCTTGAGGTAACTCTTCCCACAATACCCGCAGTTTCTGGAGGCGGCAACGAGGCTCTCCAGAACCGCCCTGGGACCATCTACTTCGAGAGGGACTGCACGTACACCGGCCCTGGCACTACGGACCCGGGTGGCACCACTACAGACGGAGGAGGAGGAGGAGGAGGAGGAGGAGGAGGAGGAGGAGGACTTATACCCACAACCACGAGACCAGGTGGTGGCAGACCTACCACGGACCGGCCTGATGGAGGAGGAGGAGGAGGAGGTATGTCAACTTCCGGCTTGGATGCGGAGTCTCTTCGGGCAAGAAGTCACACGTTACAGTTAGTGAAACCAACACTGACTGGCTATGTGTGTCGGCTAATGCGCCCCAGCTTTCTAACATGGTCTAGGTTTCCACTAACTCTTCCTCCAATATTTACAATGTCTCTAAGTCTAGCAAAGATACCCAGGGTATTGTGTTGGCGTTTCCGAAATAGCTAAGCCATCTTCCGTGTGAGTTTCAGTTGTTCATCTGCAGAATGACTCACAACAAAACATCGATCAGCATTATGAAATCAGATTCAATGTAATTTCTATCCATTTTCATTTCTTCTCTCCGGGAATAGCTGAAGCTATGACTTTCTCAGGGAGTTATGAACGAACACACCTCATGAAATGTCTCCAGACCCGAAAAATAGAGAAGAGAGTCATTATGCCTCACACAGATCTGCATGACGGTAAGACTTACCAGCTTATAAAACAGCAAAGCTCACCGGGATTTTTCTCCAGTCTTTAGCGGTTTAAGTTGTATTTGAAGTTCCGTTACGGACCATAATGGCACGACCTATTCAGACGAACTGATGGCCACGACTGAGATGTATGATTCTAAATTGCGAAGTAACTGTCTCGGGAGAGAAGTCATAACGTTAGGCTATTGTGGCCTTAAGGAGAGAGCTGTCCATGGGGACAGAATTCCAAGTATCTTTTAGTTTTTCCAGTGAAATCTTTATCTTTTATATCATCCAGTATGTGTATAGGACCGAGCAGTCTCCCTGTAGAACCACCACATAATCCAGTAGTTAAATAATGCCGCTTTGAGATACAGTGTGGTGTATACTGCCTAGTGAAAGGACTCCTGAAACCTTGAATATTAGGGAACTTTTATCGTCAAGTTTCTGGTATAGTCATTGCTTCGCCAGACTTATGTCTATCACAGGATTAAATGGAGGTCCAGATAATGTCTTATTTCAATCTGTTCATCGCCTGTAAACTCACACATTTTACTGCGTATCTTCTCGCCCTACGTACTGTTGATCACAGTTTAATTCTACATGTTATCAGCAAGCTAGGTCGTCCTAGACTCTCACCATGATGGAAGACTAACGGAAACGTCAGCGAAAAAGATATTGTGAGACACTATTACTAACCCTTCTGAGCATGCGCTGTCCATGCAAAACTAATGCACTCACATAAATATATATATATATATATATATATATATATATATATATATATATATATATATATATATATATATATATATATATATATATATATATATATATATATATATATACTAACTTTTTTCTTTAACATATATGATATGTTTGTAAGACGACTAATTGGTGAACTCCCTTTAAGAGACCAAAGAACAATATTCTTAAGACCATCAGTTCATTCATATTAGGGTTTGACATATATCATCGGCTAGTATCAAGTGTAGATGTAAACGTTTACAGAGAAACTTGCTAAGAACTTGAATTTTGAAGCCACATAGACAACAAGCATCATTATGAACAATAGACTGGCCACAATAACTGTGATATTGATTCAAGGTGCAGTTGGCCTGTCTTAGCCTGCCAGGCAGCTCCAGAACTCACAGGTTGGACTTGAGATGAAGTGTGTCACACACTGAGAGCTTCCCGCCACCAATCACACATACACAGATACGCCGGCACATCCTCTGTAGTTAGTGTAGTCGGGTCAGCCATGACCCTGGTGGTGACCTACCTAGCGGTGCCTCTACAGCTCTTGAGCTGATGGTAGACTGGAGAGAAGTAAATGCCTTGTAGTAACAAGTAGAGGGTGTAATACTCTGTAGTTTGGAGGATGTGTAATTGATTGTTGTGTCACTTAATGTAGTCACTTATACCATTATCAGTACTAAATTGGATCTGATTATCAATTGCATTCTTTTTCTGAACTCTTGGAGGGCTAAAGATCTTTCGTTCAGGAGTTACTCTTCTACCCCCAAACCTATGAACGTTCATGAACACACACAGATAGATGTATACCAGAGTTTTCTTACAACACAGTAGCCTCTCCATTACAAAAGATGTGTTGTCATAATTTCTTGATAAGGTGAAAGAGTTATTAGCCTCTCGGACTCTAAGCTTCCAGACAATCAGTCATAAGCAGATTCATGTGACAAATGCACTGTAGTCAAACAAGATAAGATGGAGAGTTGCCTCTCTACGATGTTTAGTAGGATAACGGGATAATGTTCCTTACGTGTTCCTGTCTTTGTCTGTGCCAAGTGTTTCTCCTGAGTAGAATGTCAAACCCACCAAATGTTGGCTAAATATCTGGAAAATATAGTGATGACAAAGATCACTTTCAGGTCCGAATACTGCATAGAGTTTGCGAGATTCACTGAACTCCAAGCGGTTACTGTAAGCTTAGAGACACTAGAAAATCTTAAACAGTTTTACATTCTTTTAAGCAAGTCCAATAAAGGATAGGATATTCTGAAGTTTGGGAACGCATAGTGAACGGTCATCGATCAAAATCATGATACACAGAAGATGGCGCAGGAAGAGTTGCCACCGAAAACTAGAACCTCAACTCATGGAATCTTCAGTCCAGATACAGGGAAGTAGGTTAGAGCTTGTAGGTGTGATCATGGCTGCTGTAGCAAGTAGAAGTATATAGACAGTCGTTGCAGTATTTCCCATGCAAATGCAGATTATGATTTGCTGTTAACATGGGTGGTAGATTATACCAAAGTAGACACCTTACTGACCTTCATTCGTACAATCTGTCATCTGGTGAGATGTAGAAGTATTGATGGTTGTCGTAACTGTAGGAGGAGCAGAAGTAGTTGAAGTTACCTAACATCCTATGTTTTTCTCCATTCACTCCTTGTAATTTGATGGGGCTATACATTCGTACTCTTGAGAGAGGCAAGTGTGGCTTTGTGGTAAGGTCTACAGAGTTGAGGTTAACGCTCCCTCCCTTTCTGCCTTGCTGATTCATGACATACGCTCTCGTCTTCGCTGACGGTATTTGTTTCCTCATATATAATCCTCATATTCATAGTCTTTTCATATACGGAACATCCGTTCACAAAAGAGATTGTCACTGAAGCCTTAGATTTCCCTGGGAACGCAAAGTTAAGACACATAAACCCTTTCTTCTATACAGTTAGTCCTAAACGAAGAAGATTTCAGCAACTTCACTTTTCACCGTTCATTCCTACGTTTAAAAATCACACTGACTTGAATAAGAGATTTAGGAATGTTCGTTTATTGCTAAAATGTTAAGTTCTTTAAGCTAAGAAAAGCCCTACTGTTGTGAATGTAGTCAGGAAATTCACCGATGGATACTATGAGAGCTTTGTTTAAAGGTCTTTTCATTGGTCCAGTAGACTCTACTGCCGTATTAGTACTGTAACTTATCCGGTCAAGTCCAGTGTCGTAATTACGACAGAAAATCTTCTCAGTCAATTACCAGTCGTAATACTAGTCCTGCAACAAGTGGCTGTAAACAATACTTAATTACTTCAAGCATTGGGACAACTCGTGGCCTTCAACATCCCGCGCTGCGGCCATCACCACACAGGGCCAGACAGACTCCCTTAACTCTAGGCCTGACACTAAGCCAGTATTATAACCTGTATTTAGACTTAGCTGCACCATGAGCACCTTGCACATCCAGCGCACTAACGGTCCGACCTGGGGGGTTCTGGCCGCCTTCGGCACCATCCTCCAGGTGATGTTTCCTTCGCAGTTGAGCGCTGTAGGTTCGGCCGCCTCACTTTCGAGAAGGTCACCGGCTACGAGCTCTCTGGGATCAGGTCGAATATTCTCTACTCCAGCAATGACCCAGGTAAGGATGTGGGGCTGTATGGCTCTTAGCTTCAAGATCCCTTGTCTTACTTAATAAGACTCTACTGTATATGAGATAATTAGGCGAATGCACTTCGGGAAAGCAAATGTTGTTAAGAATAACTAGCTAGCACAACTGGATACAATGATACTGTGTTTTCCCCCAAATAACCATTGATTTAGCTCAAGGGTTCACACACACACACACACACACACACACACACAAGACGCACCACTGCCTCGCTTTATCATTTATGGCAAATGATATCTCCACTTGTGTTATGCCTTGCCTTTGGTCTAGGTATGAGTCCCATTTCTACTCATTTCACATAACATGTTTCCCTTTGTCACTATTGATAGGCATCAATCTACCCTTCCTCAGCTTCTTTTTCAACATGATTCTCACTTTTTTCGTCGTCTCCTTATTGCAGTAACACCACTACCATCCAGAGCCGATCATTTCTCACACATGAACCCCATCATCCATATAGCATCGTCCACCCTTCCTGAATATAGCTTCCCTCCCAACACAGTCCTCCTCCTCCTCCTCCTCCTCTGCAACTCACTATGCTCTCTCGTCCCATCCTCTATCTTCCCTGTAATACCTATAGCAACCTTGACCCACATTCTTTATTCTTCCCTGTAAGAACAATTAGTCTACCTTGCCCAATGCGATGTTTTCTGTTCCTTCCCACACTGTTCATCCACCACAACACATGGTTTGACCTAACCTTGGCCACATCTAACCTTCCTTCCCCACACTAAATGTCTATACCATCCGTGCCACACCCAGTGCCCTCCCCTGCGCCACACAGTCTACCTCACCAGCACCACCACTTTGTATACTTCATCTCCCGCCAGGAATCACGGCGCGCTGCTCATCGCTGTGTGAGAATCGTCGGGACTGTATGGCCTTCAACCTGGACTACAATAGGTTCGAATGCTACTCCCTTGACACCCGAGCCTCAGAGGCACCCCAGAACCTCCGTCAGTCCAGCGGGGTCGCCTACTTTGAGGGCATCTGTCTGAGAAGTAGGTACCTGTGGATCTTCAGGAAGGGTACAAGGTTATTTGTCCTGCAACTGAGGGTAGTTTGTTTTCTGTAATAAGTATATGGCATGTCCTGTCATCCATAATCCTAGAATGGCTAACATGTAATTGTTTGTTTGTCGTAAATTTTGGAAGAAAGCGCTGTCAACGTTAGTATTTGCGAGACAATGTTCAATATAATGATCTAATGACACTCTTACCTTTAGGAAGCATTCATAACACACCTGGCTTTACCATCGTTTTGTCTCATACACACCCTTTCACCCTTCATTATACTGTACTGCAGAGAAAAGAATGCACATATAGTATCAGTATTACCGAAGCTGAACCACAACAATAATAAGGAAAAATATATCATGAACTCTTCTTCCATCGTCTCCTCGCAAGGTGGCGGGTGTGGTCTGCAGTGGACCTTCGAGCGGGTACCCAACTTCGAGCTGAAAGGCCGAGCTCGAGAGACACTGAATGGAATCAGGTTGGTTGACTGGAGAATCACTGTGTGTTATTACTATCTATGTGTTACGAGGAGACACTTTTACGCACTCAACCTTGTGTGCATACAATATCTTTACCAATCTTTTGTAAAGGAAAAATTATCTTTCTTCTTGCTGTCTACGTAAGAACAATCCACCTATCCTTCTCTTTCGTCTCAAATGGATTTCATTCTCTCACAGGGAGTTTTGCTACGCAGAGCCTCCTCTACCCTGAATCCATGTCATTTCCCGCTGTTTTGTTTTCATGAATGGTTATCCACTTGTTTCTGATGATCACATCCAACATTTAACAGATCAGTCTCGTCACAGAAAACTGGCCTGTAGTTTACCGCAAGAGTCCGGTGTCCTTTCATGGAGACGGGTACGTCATTTGCTCTCTCTCTGTTGGCAAAAAGACAAACAGAAAGAAGAGAGCGCAGCGTCAAGCCACGAAGAGGATCCTGGATGGAGAAATGAATCTTACGAAAGCAGATTAAACGACTTGAGTCTATTTGGCTCAGAAAAAAAAGGGCTAAGAGGTGTTCTTATACAAGGATTCAAAATATTCAATGGCTTTGATAATCTTTACTGATCAAGTTACTTAAAACTTGATTCGTCTGATTTTAGTCTTGCGCAAGCGTTGTACCTTGAATGAGGGAAAGTACTATTTCTTCAACAGTATTGTTATGGAATGGAATGATCTGCCAAATTAGAGTAGCTGAAAACAATGTTGTTGATACGTTTAAGAATAGAATTGATAAACATTTTGCTTCAAGTCCACGGCTTACATTATTGCGCCTCCTTAGCCAAAATGACACTTTGTGCGTTTCTGTGTTTGAATGATCTGTATGTCTTCATATTTTTACTGCACAAATCTGTGAGTTTCTGTTGTCTTCCATTATTACAAAGACAACCTCGAAAGGATCCAGCGTTCTGATGCTGATGCATTCTTTCAATCCAGTCCTCCGTCCATCCATCCATCCACCAGTACATCCTCCACAAACCACCAGGTTGTCATCAATTCCCACAACATTCAGTACATCTCTCTGACACCTGGCGGGGCTGGTGGGTACCTAACTGGTGGAAGTAAGCCAATTAACGTTGGTAAAAGAGATAAAGGACAAAATTTTATGTTCTTAGAAGCTGTTTAAATCTAGTGAGAGCATTTTCACACCACAAGTGCGTACTTAGTCCCAATATTCCACTTCAGAGTACATTCCCAGAAACATGTCGATTTTCGCACACGTGTGAGAGATGTTTTCTTACATCAAGTCACAGATCTCCGTTTCCTCTCTTCGTCGAGAGGAATGTATTCGAATCGTTGAGATAAAAAGTTTGCATCTGTTCCCATGATGATGAAACAAGGAATATTTATGTACTTAAGTCACGTATTTGATTTGTCTTATCCTTTGTTCTCCCCCGCAGCAAGTCGGAGTGTATGGAGAGATGTCTGGAGGAGCGGAGGTTCACCTGCCGCTCCGCCACTTACGAGTACTCTCGTAAATCATGCCTTCTCTCCGACCATGACCGCTTCTCCGCCCTCAGCTCCTTCCAAGCCGCACCCAACGTCGACTATATGGAGAACCAGTGTGCCCCTGGTAGGTAGGCTGACGTGTTGCAGAAGGAGGTTTAATGTGCCCCGAGCGTGAGCTCCAGGCAGTAAGGTCAAATGTAATGTAATATGCTCAGAGTATGGAGTCCAACGCCGAAGGTACATAGTACAGTGTGCTAGGATAGCTCTCTAGAACTAACAGTCCAGTATACTGTAACAGGATTACGGTGTGGATTTGGCAGTGGTCTAGTGTGGGCAATGTAAGCGGTCTAATGTGGCTGGAGTAGTTTATTCAGCGTAATCACAGGGATTAATTCACCGTATGACAGTGTGGTCATAGGAAGTGGGGTAAAGGGAGCTCAGGCGTGAGGCCATTATCCTATGCTGTGAAAATGGTATTTCATATTTCATATCAAATGTACTCACATCATGTCTTAAAGATATGAAAGAGTCTCCTCAGAAGAGGCAATAATCTGTTTGTAACATCCATTATTGCACCAAAATCTATGCCCAAAAATTGTACTGATCTCATTACTGTAGACGTAAAAAGCCTCAAACCTGATAATCATTGCAAGCTCTTTGGAAGATTTTTCTGTTTCTCAGGAACTTTAGATAAGTGCCTATTCCTCCTTCATCAAGTGTCTGAGAGCTGCTGACAAGTGCATGTAGTAAATCCCCAAAACAAATGAGTAATCACCGAGTGCGTTTACTGAAAACCCCCACTTTTCATGAAGCCTACTTAAGTGCTCGATGGCCATTGCAAAGTATATGTGATTTATGCCCAGTAACTAACCACAGGTTATAAAAGTGTGGAGTAAATGTTTTCATCCTCCCCATTTACCCAGCGGCTCGCGGCTGCACCTACACGAACAACCAGAACGACAGGTACCTCATCTACACCACCAAGACCACCACCGCCTTCACCGACGCCACCTGCAGGAGAGCCTGTGACACTGAGACAGAGTTCAACTGCCGCGCTTACTCCTTTATGAGTGCGGTGAGTAACATTACCCCACGTTAAGACATGTGTCATTCCCTTCATGAATACGATGATCGTAAAGTTAGACTTACTCATCTATAGTGGATCAAAAACCTACTCTTTGATGAGTACTGCGAATCAGTCGGTGCTCACAGCGAGCCAAGGGTTACGTTAGGATGAGAGAAGGGAACACTTCTCCCAGGATAAGTCGAGATGATATTCCTTCATGGGTCTAGAAATTATTCTAACTCAGTTCTATGTAGTGAGAGGAAGACTTCGGCAAACTGGAGAGAACTAAGTTTGTTTAACCCAGCAGCAACACTGTCCACTAGAATATTTCTTTCTCTTCTCTTCGGCCATAAATCTTCCTCCACTTCAAAAATTGAAAAAGCTTTGTATATATCTGATAACAGCATATTGACTTGTCGCTGTGTATTCTGAGAGGAATTTGAACAATGAATATTTATCAAGAAAGTATAAGAGAAAAAGCAGACACATTATTTACATAATGTGAGCGACATACACAAGGCTCAATTATATTCATGTATTTATGATAAATATTATCTACAGAGCAAAATCAATACGGACCAGTGTTACCTGAGCAGCGACACAGGCACCAACGCTGGTAACAATGCTTTCCAGTTTCGAAGCGGCGCTCTGTTCGCTGAGAAGAAATGCACTGATTACACAGGTGAGCAAGGCTCGCAAATGAGCCGTTTGCAAGAGCAGTAGCTCAGATTTCTTAGTATCTTAGAGTAATTGTTTGAATGAGGGAGACTGTTTGCTCTCTGGCGATGACAGAAGTCTGAAGTGACTGATTCTGGAAGGCTGAGGTTGCAAGCTGATGATATATGGGAAGTCCTTGATCACTGATTCTGACGCTCTCATGGCGATGGTAGAATCTGGGGAAAACTGTGTCCAAAAATTGACAACGTATGAAACCTATGCATGATCTAATATTTCCGCTTGATCGTAAATGTTTGATGTGACAGAATCTGGAGAGGTGAGATTAGACACTTTTATGGGTTCGAAATGATGATGACTGAATGTCTTTTGAGCGTCACGATGGCAAAGTTTAGAGTTTTATTGATTAAAGGATGTTCAGGAGGTTGCTAAGGCCTAACGCCCTAATATTATAAGAGAAACATTATCAGCTTTGATGACTGCAGGAATGCTTGCTAGTGGGAAGAAGTAGGTTACGAGGACGAGACTTGAGAGGAGACAAATTAGAATCGAGAGAGAGAGAGAGAGAGAGAGAGAGAGAGAGAGAGAGAGAGAGAGAGAGAGAGAGAGAGAGAGAGAGAGAGAGAGAGAGAGAGAGAGAGAGAGAGAGAGAGAGAGAGAGAGAGAGAGAGAGAGAGAGTACTTAACTGTGGTGTGAATCTGCCAGTACGATGAGACTTTGAACACCCGCCATATAAAGGGTTCGGTGGCACTGGGCACAGGTAATTGACCCCACCAGCACACACTGCTATTTTGCCTCAGTCCCTCTCACCTTCTATCCTGCTAGGATGACTTCAGGTTCTTCAGTCATCACTTTAACGTAACGTCACTGTTTAGATATTTAGAAAAAATTCTGGTTTAACGTTGGTGTTATTAAGTAGACCTGTTAAACATGTAGATTACTGGAAAATATAGTCTTTAAAGGTAAAATACACTGTTATAGTAGACCAAAACTTACATCTTGGAGTTCGTAAATGAACTTTGCTGACGTAGTCTTTACTTGTATCAGACAACGTTAAACGTGCTATGTTAAATTCTGCCATGACAGTGTTTCTCAAATTGCATTCCTGGACACAGCTGCTAATACGAAACTCATTATTTTGTGTAAAATTAGTAAAGACTATGTTTGTGCAAAAGTTAGTAAAAATAAGTGTAGTTGTGTAGAACCCAGATAAAGTAATATGCTAAAGCCTTGTCAAACAAACTAATAAATGTAGGATACTTGTCAAACATACACCTTCGTAGACTATGTTGTATGGTTTGAATTTGTAGAATATTGCTGGAAGATGGTGTAAGTAGACTATTTGTTAAACCATTCACGTAGAGTACCGCTGGAATAAGGTGAAGATCAGTAGATGATCATTTAGCCAAAACCCAGCATTTATGTAGAGCATTGCTCCAGCAGCATTGTTTCCTCCGAGGGAGGTCTCCTATGCATGACCCATGTTTGTGGAGGGCCTTTTTGACACCTCTTTAGCGAGCTTCACTTCCCCTCCTCACGTTCCTACTCTCCTCATATTACTATCCCTACTGCCTCCCTCTCTACGTTAACTGTCAGTTCATTGTCTAAATTACTTGTGGTAAATGAGACAGATTGCGTCTCCGTCTAAAACTTGAATATTTCTCAGTAATGTCGTGTGTTCTTACTACTTACATCTTGAGTGCGCCATGTACAGCAATATGCATTCCAAGATGATGCTAGACGAAAACAAGCGCGAATTTCCAATTCAAACATTCTTGGGAGAGCGAGTTTTTCTGTCCAAGTTTTTTGAAATATTTACTTACCGTTCACCTGGCATCCCCCCCTCACCCTTCTCTACTATATCAGACAAGAGGCAGCCATGCCAGATGAGTGTAAGTGGAGGGTTAATTCCCTTCTATGCCACTGAAGTCTGGCGGGGAGGTCGTCAACAAGGCTTGGGCACAAGTGGCGTGTTATGGTGTCCTTGGTAACCTAGGAGACTACACGGCTCACCACCTGGATGCAAACCTTAGACTGCTTTATCACACTCACAGGTGCTGGCTCAGTTGGAGGTGGCTTTGGAGGTTCCGGAGGAGGTGTTGGATTTGGAGGTTCCGGTGGAAGCAGTGGAGGAAGTGGTGGAGGAACTGGCTTTGGAGGAAGTGGTGGAGGAAGTGGCTTTGGAGGAAGTGGGGGAGGAAGTGGCTTCGGAGGAAGTGGTGGAGGAGGTGGCTTTGGAGGAGGTGGCTTTGGAGGAAGTGGCTTTGGAGGAAGTGGTGGAGGAAGTGGCTTTGGAGGAAGTGGTGGAGGAAGTGGCTTTGGAGGAAGTGGTGGCGGAACCGGTTTTGGAGGCGGCTTTGGAGGAAGTGGTGGAGGAACAGGATTTGGAGGAAGTGGTGGAGGAAGTGGCTTTGGAGGAGGTGGCGGAGGAATTAACTTCGGAGGAAGTGGTTCAGGAGTATCCGGTGGAGGAGGAGGAAGTGGCGGCTTTGGAGGAACCGGCAGTGTTGGAGGAGTAGGAGGCGGAGGAGGAAGCTTCGGTGGCACCGGAGGATTTGGTGGCTCTGGTGGAGGAAGCTTCGGCGGATCTTCGGGAGGCGGCGTGTCAGGTGAGTCTTGGGTTTGTAAACCACCTTCCTGAACCCTCCTTCCTGAACCCTACCACACGAGCACCATCGCTCTCCACTCATGTAAACTGCCTTCCTGTCTTCTTGTATGACTGCAGACTGCGAATACAGCTGTATGATGTCAAGCTACAGCTGTATGGTGCTAACTGCAGCTGTATGATGCCAACTAATAGCTGCATGCATCCAAATGATGCCTATAATGCCTAATCTATTATAACCAATCTCAATTTCTGTGGTATCATCCTGGAAATTTCCAAAGAAATTCATCGCCAGACTAACATGCTTTCCCCTCAAGAATTCTCAGTACCATGTTTCACATCCCAGCCCCAATGTCATGTCCCACATCCCAGTACCATGTTTCATACCCCCAGTACCATGTCTCACACTCCAGTATCATGTCTCACACCCCAGTACCATGTCTTACACCATGTCTCACACCCTTGTATCGTCTCACACTCCAGGGTCATGTTTCACATCCCAACACCATGTATCACACCCCAGTATCATGTTTCATCCCTGTACCATGTCTCACACTATGTCTTACACCCCAGCATCATGTCTCTCACCCCAGTACCATGTCTCACACCCCAGTGCCATGTCTCACACAAACATCTCTCCACAGGTGGCGGCGATGGCGCATCAGACGGAGGTTTGTGGACATTGACGATTTTACCTGACTATATATTACACTAGACCGGTTCACTTTGGCTTTGAATTTTTTTGCATTACACCAGTAGTTTCTAGATTCCTTCTTTATGTTTACTTATATATATATATATATATATATATATATATATATATATATATATATATATATATATATATATATATATATATATATATATATATATATATATATATATATATATATATACATATATATATATATATATATATATATATATATATATATATATATATATATATATATATATATATATATATATATATATATATATATATATATATATATATATATATATATATATATATATATATATTATCACACTTGATCATCGTTTGCCGACGAATGGACGCATTCGCTCACATCCATTACCTCACTGTCAAGTACAATGTATCGAAACACAGCTCCTTATCCACAACCAGGCGCCACAGACCTTTGCACGATTTACCCCGGCCACTTCACATGCCCTGGTTTAATCCACTGATAGCACATCAACCACTGTATACCAAATTATTTCAATTTGTTTTGTCCCGTGCACGCCTTTCACCTTCCTGCATGTTCTGGAACCTATCACTCAAATCTTTTTTACTTTATCCCTCCATCTCGAATTTGGTGTCCCCCTTTTCCTTGTTCCCTCCGGTTTTGACACACCCTCTTTGTGAGCCTCTCCTCACTCATTCTCTCCATATGTCCAAACTACTTCAGCACACCCTCATCTGCTCTCTCAAACACACTCTTTTCATTACCATGTCTTTCATACCCTTCATTACTTACTCAAGCAAACCACCTCACACCACATATTGTCCTCAAACATTTCATTTTCAACACATCCATCATCGGCCGCACATCCTCGTCTGTAGTCCATGTACATTCTTGCCCTTCCAGACTACTACCTTTCTTGTCACATATTCTTCACTGCTACCAGCACCTTCGCCCTTTGACTAAGTCCATGATTCCCTTCCGCTTCCATGGCTCCATTACCCTTCATGATCATTCCCAGATATATAAAACATTTCACTTTCTCCAATTATCTTTTCATTCAGATTCTCACCCAACTAAACTTTCACACGTTTTTCCAAACCCATCCACCAACTTATCCAGTTTCTCACTCGAATCTGCCACCAGTGCTGCATCATCGGCAAACAGGTGACTCACTTCCTTGGCCCCCTCTCTCCAAGACTCTTGCATTTGTCTTCCTCAACATCCAATCCATAAAGAATTTAGATAGCCATAGTGACAACTCACCCCTGCCGCAGAACAACCTTTAGTTTTAACAACTCACTCTCCGGTCTTTCCACTTGTGCACACACCTTACGCCTTTGATGAAAACTTCTCACTGTTTCTTAAAGCTTTCCTACCCAGCCATGCATTGTTTAGGCATCTCTATCAACCGTGTCATATGCTTTCCCCAGTTCTATAAATGCCACACACAAATTCATCTGTTTTTGTAAGAATTTCTCACACACGTTATTTAGAGCTCGATCCACATATCCTCTGCTACTTCTGAAACCACACTTTTCCTGCGCAATCTGATGCTCTTTACATGCCTTCACCTTCTCAATCAATACTCTCTCATACAACGCTAGGAAAAGACAACAAAGGCCACATTCGTTCATACTCAGTCTCTAGCTGTCATGTGTAAAGCACAGAAACCACAGCTCCATTTCCACATCCAGGACCCACAAAACTTTCCATCGTTTACCCCAGACGCTTTACATGCCCTGGTTCAATCCATTGGCAGCACGTCGACCCCGCTATAACACATCGTTCCAATTCACTCTATTCCTTGCAAGCCTTTCACCCTCCTGTATCTTCAGGCCCCGATCGCTCAAAATCTTTTTTACTCCATCCTTCCAACTCCAATTTGGTCTTCCACTTCTACGCATTCCCTCCACCTCTGACACATATACCCTCTTTGTCAATTTTTCGTCACTCATTCTCTCCATGTGACCAAACCACTTCAATACACCCTCTTCTGCTCTCTTAACCACAATCTTTTTATTACCACACATCTCTCTTGCCCTTTCATTACTTACTCGATCAAACCACCTCACACCACATATTGTCCTCAAACATTTCATTTCCAACACATCCACCCTCCTTCGCACAACCTTATCTATAGCCCATGCCTCGCAACCATATAACATTGTTGGAATCACTATTCCTTCAAACACACCAATTTTTGCTCTCCGAGATCACGTTCTCGCCTTCCACACATTCCTCAACGCTCCCAGAACTTTCGCCCCCTCCCCCATCCTGTGACTCACTTTCGCTTCCACTGCTAAGTCCCCTTCCAGATATCTAAAACACTTCACTTCCTCCAGTTTTTTTCCATTCAAACCTACCTCCCAATTAACTTGTCCCTCAACCCTACTGAACCTAATAACCTTGCTCTAACACATTTACTCTAAGCTTTATTCTTTTACACACTTTACCAAATTCTCACCCGAATCATCAACCAGCGCTGTATCATCAGCGAACAACTGACGCACTTCCCAAGGCCTCTTATCAACAACAGACTGCATAATTGCTCCTCCCTCCAAAACTCTTGCATTCACCTCCCAAACAACCCATCCATAAACAGATTATATATGTATATATATAAGTATATATATATATATATATATATATATATATATATATATATATATATATATATATATATATATATATATATATATATATATATATTCAAACTATTCGCCATTTCCCGCATTAGCAAGGTAGCCTTAAGAACAGAGGACTGGGCCTCTGAGGGAATATCCTCACCTGGCCCCCTTCTCTGTTCCTTCTTTTGGAAAAAAAAAATCATGATGCTGTTTTTCATATCACTATTACTTTACAATCCGCTTGTGTTTTGAGAGACAAATGACTGATATATCTCTAGAAGTAAAACCTTTGCATGATCTGTTCATCATACATGAGAACTTTTACCTATCTGTTGGAGAAGCTGGCACTAGAACTTGAAAATTTTTCCTTGAAGTTCTTATTGATGGAAGGTATTCAACTGTATGTACTGCATGAAAATACATTTGGTACACTGTGAAAAAGATTTCCCCTCCCTTTATTGATTTGGTTGAATAAACAATACAAACGTTACTTCTTTAAGCTCACTAGAATTGCAATATCATTTTTGTGAACGTAGGAATGGATAAGGATCTTTTATTTTCATATATATAATGCACTAGTATGAGCACCATGACACCAGGGAAATAACTTTGTTTTGATACATGCTGGAGGTCATGCTTTAGAAACACTCCCTTTCCAAATTCAGTTTTCTAAAACCGAAGTCATCAATGTTCCCAGAAAGGGGGAAAAAAAAAGGAGAATACTGATGTATTTCCTCACCTTCAGATCCAGTAGAAAGTGACGAAGCTGAATCAGGTTGGTTATGAGAGAGTCAAGTGCACGGTACTGGAGTTATAACATAAGAAAACCCAACACAGTCTGCCTGATGGCTTACTCTTGCATGTTCCAGAGAAGCAGAAGATCTTGCATTGAGACAGATGCTAACCTTATGACACATACCCCCGCATGTTTACCTGATTCTCTCAGATATACATTACTGATATCTAGATGACGTAGGGATAAGGAAGACTTATTAGCCAGCCAATGTTATTACAAATTCAGTCATAATGATTTTCTTTAAGGATCATTACAATGCATGCTAATGACTGAAAGGTAAAAATGGAATGATATGCGGGATAGTCACCCAGCAGTGTGCCGGGTCACAGTATGGCTATAGATGGCGCTTACACCCCAGGAGACTGATCTTAAGCTTGATTTTGAATAAGATTTGAATAGGATCAAAAGGTCATTACGCCTCTGATCTGACGAGTTTCATATCTTCATGAACCGGTGTTCAAAGACATGTTTAAACCAGAAGTGGCAAAATTCATAAATGTAACTTTCATTCATTACTTATCGAGAAATTGATTAAAGCATTTGGTAAAAAAAGAAAAAGAAAGAATTGACCTCGTGCACCACACATCTGGTTTGATGATGTTATCAAAACAGAATATTTATTGTAACTGAATGCTTCTTCATAATCTGCGTTTTACGAACCCAATTTCTTGCTCTCGTGATTTGCCGAAAAATGTTTGCCTTAATTTTCTTTGACTTAATTCAAACAAAAAAAAATTTGAAAATAAGTAGATTCAACACAGATTTATGATACTGCAAAATCATCAGTTATTGAGGAACTAACGGGTCCAGTGGCCTTACTTTCTAATGGGAAAAAGTCTTATTACCTGTAACACCGTACCATCTGTGGTTCATCCGTTTTCTTTAATGTATATATAACTCGCTCGAATTTCCCACCTTAATGAGTCAGTGTCAGGAACAGACGATTTGATCTTGCGAGCAAAGTTACGGATGAAGGATTCTAAGCCATCTCTTCCCTCCTCTCTCTGTTAATTTTTTTACGATACTCAGGAGGTCCACGTGCGTAGTATTCTTTCTTCCGTTTATCATACCAAGATACATATTCATTTCTAACCTCCTTTGTTTATCAAAATTATCTTTAATCTCTCAGCTTCAAGCAGAGTGGAGACTCGCTTTTAGTTACAACGGTGGCGAGGGTTTAAAGGTCAAGTTATGAGTTTTTTCTTTTTTATGAGTCGACCAGAGAGTCTTAAGAAATTATATAGCGTTCGGAATTATTACCATCGAATTATAACTAATTCATTAGATAAGCAAGACAACGTCTTCTATGAAATCAAGTTAAGGACAATGTGTTAAGGACAATGTGTACTCCAGCAATAGCCGTTTGCCATAACTGGCTCAGAAACTTATAACTTAAAGCCATAAGAGTAGCATGACTAACTTGCTTGTGATGTAGAAACAATGAACTAACTAATGAAGACAACTGTTTGCCTTGGTCTAGATCAACTAGTGCATCAGGACTGAAGTTACTAGAAAGATAGTTTCAAGCTAGTTGATGCATAGGCTTACTCTAACTAATCCGCAAGCCTAGAATGACTAACCTTAGTGATTGAATTGTTTGATTAACTAACTGCAGATAGACTAACTAACCCCCATGCTAGGTCATATTAATCCACTAATATAGATTACCTCATATGTATGCTCAGATTAATCCACTAGCTTAGATTAGATCACTCATTAACCTACATTAACATAGAAACCCTAACTGTGAAATTTGTACTCTCATGTTTATGAGTCCATAAGCTTTTCACTTAAGCCAAAGTTCCTAACTGATTAGTATCATCGTAAATCAACACTCAAGATTCATCCTGTAAACCTAGGTTGACTAACTCAATGGGATGATCTGAGACACCATGAGCTCAGACAAACCCGGCCAGACTAACCCAAACTAACTTATTCATAATAACAGAAAAAGTAATCTGTGAGCCCGGTCTAACTAGTTCAAAAAACTAGGCTTTCTAACTCACAGACTAACTAACCCAGGACCCAACACTATCCAGCCCATAAACCAAGCCTAACTCATTTATAAACGCTAAATTATTTCACCTATACACAGACTGCTTAACAAATAACCGCATAAACCTTACCAAACCACAAGACTAGATAAACTAACTCATCAACTGTACTAACTGGTCTCGTATAACTAACCCACACATCAGATTAACTGAGCCTAGAGCTACACCAGCTACTGTGTAAATCAAGACAATATCAGAAGTCTGGAATAACTAACCACAAACCCTGATTACTCTATTACCCCCAGAATAACTAATGTGTAATGCTAGATTACTTAAGATTACAGATTAACTAACCCACAAGTTTCTGAATAATTAAACACATATCCAGACTGTCTAATCCAAACGACACAACCCATCTTCAAGGTAACTCTAACTATCCCATAGGACCGGCCTAACTACCACTATGATGCGCCAAGACTAAATAACTGACATACACACAATTACTAAACAGTTATCCAAGACCTTTTTGGTATAAGAATTTACTAATCCAATGTGGCCAGATATACATTTATGCTTAGAGTGTGTGTGTGTGTGTGTGTGTGTGTGTGTGTGTGTATTAATCTTGTGTGGTGTTCCCACAGTGCTGAACTGCCGTTTCGCTGTGACGTACGACAAGGTGATGGGTGTGGACCTGCGCGGCTCTAGGTAAGCGGCTCTCCTACCATTACCGACTAGTGTGGTCGGTCTGCCCTGCAGGATCTCCCATCTTGTTGATTCCTGAAGTCATACCTGACGGGTTGGTCCGTAGGATATAACCCCTTGTTGTATCTGTAGATCATTCTTCATTGCTCTCTACTGCTAACTTGATATCAATTCTTATATCTTCATGTTTGTTAAGACGATCTCATAATTTTTTCTCTCAACGTACAAATGATTACACCTCAGATGTGTATGTTATTTACAAACACCTGAAAACGACTAGGTTGTGAGGTTGTTATTCTTGCTCAATACTCACGTGCTAACAAGGTCTGGTATGTAATCAACCCTGGAGATGTGCCATGTCTGTCACAAAGTAGTGCAGTTCATATCACCGTAACAAGAATGAGTGTAGGATATGCGTTACTTAGATGGTTACAGCTGCTGGATGTAGTGATGTTAACTCTGATGTTAATGTGACGTCGTCTGGTGGCGTTGGCGGCACTGTGGCGTCACACAGGCCTGACGTCATCAACCCATCCGTGAACTGGACTCCGATTCGCCCGCCCAGCAGGAGTTCCGGCGTCCCTCGACCTTCGCGACCTGGATCCTTTTGGAGTTCGAGGAGCCCCAGCCTGGTGGGGAACTACCTGCCCCCGAGTGTAGGGCAGAGCTCGTACACTGGATATGTTTACCTGAGTGGCAGGACACCTGGATATGGGTAGGAATGTCAGGATCGCACGCCCTCCATTACAACAGTCCAGACGCCAGACTCATCTCTCTGGAAGGTGGCTCCCGGGTCCTCCCACCAGCCAAGAGCAAAGTTGTCACAGTGGTGCGCGTGATCTAGTATTGACTGATAACCACGAGGAAAAGAAAACACAATAAGTTCCCAAATGCACTTTCGCGTAATGATTACATCGTCAGGAAAGATAAAAGAATGAAAGATAAGACGTACAACAGTAAGATGATATACAAGGAAGAGATGTAGCTAAGACGCCATTGACGATGTGATCATTGCACAAAAGTGCACTTGGGAACTTATCGTGTTTTCTTTTCCCCGTGGTTATCAGTGAATACTAGATCATGCGCACCACTGTGACCTCTTGCAATATATATATATATATATATATATATATATATATATATATATATATATATATATATATATATATATATATATATAAATATATATATATATATATATATATATATATCACATACAAACCTTCAACAGCCAGGATCGAATCCGGGACCCCTGTGCAACAGGCGGGAGCGCTACCACCTGTTGCACAGGGGTCCCGGGTTCGATCTTGGCTGTTGGAGGTTTGTATGTTCTATGAAGGTGCGCGTTCATATGCACTTTGTTCGTATATACGAATATGTATATATATAACTTATATGCCGAACTGTACAGTCAGTCAGCGATGTATTCATTTATATTCATTATAAGTACCCTGACCTACGTGCCAGATGAGACAGTCTAGCGTCTGTGTCCAGACCATAACCCTAGATGTACCCCACTAGTACCCTACCCCAGGGGCGGTGCGAGAGCATGACTCGCTCCTCACTCCTGGGGCTAACCTGCCTCCTGGAGACTCCTCGTCGATCAGTGAACTCACTGTACTGATCTCCTCGCTTTTGAGATTGGAAGGGCTTTTAGTATCCTGTCGGAGACTCTTTCTACTAACTGAAAAAAAAGGGAAATGGAAATTATTAGAAAAGAAAAACTATCTGAGAGTTTTTGGAATGGTTGGAACATGTGCCTCGTAACTAAGGAGTAGGTCGTCGCTGCCAAGAAAGCTATATGGAATTAAACAGACGCCACAGCGGCCACCCTCTAACATACTGGTATAATTTTGAGTCTGGTATTGAAGAGTGGAACCATACATTTTCGTCCTGGCTCTAACGAGCAAGCAAATGGTTACAAAATAGCTGTTTGGTGAAGCTGCATGTAGAACGTAGCGAATGGATGAAACATAAGATTGATGGTCATATAAATAAAGGGTTCAGTACATGTGATGAAGGGGTCATTACAATGATGGAACCCTTGCAGATGTATACCTTTGATATTTCAACCATGAGATCCTCTACTACATACATCTTAGATATGACTGACTCATCATCCTAGAAAGATGAAACTGTAAACTGTAAACGATTCCTCATCTGGAAGCTGGAAGTTTAAAGGTACAGATTCTTCGAGACAAATTATGAGATGATCATGTATTATGACCCACTGCCTCAGCGTTGACGCAACGTGGGTGTGATTGATAACCTCAAAAGACTTAAAAGTCTTGAAAGCGTCTACCAGTAAACATGTTTGGCGTCAGGGAGTCGAATCGATTACATATTCCAACGTACATACTTCGATTTGTGGCGTAAAGGAAGCCATTCAGTATTTTGACACATCTAAGAAGGACATCATTCCTAATTCCTCCTTCTCAATCTAGTATGAATAGAGACTAGGATTCCATCTCAAGTCTGTCACGCCATTTTCCAGTGCTAGGGAAGCAAATAGCCTTCGTCTCATTCTCCTCTTTATGACAGCTTCGAGAACTATACACTGAAGTTCTTGAAATGGCCCTCAACCCCCATTCCTCCCAGTGATAAACTTTCTAAGACCAGGAGAACCCTGTAGAGACAGCTGATATGCTGTCGTAAAGGAGCAAAATATCCTACGTCTCCTGAAGAAAATCCCTTTTATAATCTTCAGTAACCCTTCCATAAACCTGTAAGCACTCGTCAGAAGGAACTTTTAAATACCTGTAAAAGACCACTTATTAAGGATGATCTTAAATGATATAAACGTTAACAGTAGATGTAGAGGAAGAACGGTAAGGTACTTAGTGATATATAGCTTAATAAATAGTGTCGTAGTTAAACTGTCATCTTTAAACCTAAATACAGACCATAGGTTACTTTAAAGAATAAAAATATGAATAATGATATATTGAAAATGTTAATTTATTGACATTTCTTTAAAATGCATGATCTACTTCTTATAGCTAGTTCGAGTAATATGATAATGCACATTAGATTAGAAGGATCAGACGAGAATCACACACACACACACACACACACACACACACACACACACACACACACACACACACACACACATCTATTAACCTATGTATCAAATAATCTGTTTATATGTGCATTTGGTTACAATCACAGATTTTAGTATTCAAACCAGTGTGCCATCACTGATCGTTCAACACATAAACCAAACGGCTTCGTCTTAGCCAAGGTAGAAGTTATATAAATGGCTTAAGAATATCTTAAGTTATTGTCTATCTTAGATTTTGGGTAACTACAAGGTTCATAGAATCAAGATATATTCCCACGAATATTAAAATCAAATCTACGGATTGCATCTGAAGGTTGATCAGTTTCTTCTTTAATTTTTCAAATTTCCAAGCCATGCTTTCGGATCAATTCAGTTCGAACCATCATACTAGGGACGTACCATTTCGCCCTCGGTACAGTGCAATGAGCCATGCATCATTTAATACGGAATATGGACAGTAAAAATTTCATTTTTTTTTCTCTTCCAGACGGTGATCAGAATTTTGGTCACACTTTTGTTTACATTTATTTTCTTACAATACTCTGACGAGAGCATAAGCTTCCCCAACATGCCTTTGCCGTCACAGAATCCTCGGTCACCCCACCTGTACTCCTGCCTAACTCTCCATCGCTTGACTTTAACAGGGATGAAATCCGCGCCAGGGATCCGTTAGGCATCACGATCGAATGCCTGCAGGAGTGTGACCGGCAGCTCGGGCAGTGCCTGTCCCTAACTTTGGAGACGTCGCCCTCTAGGGCACAGCGCTGCTACGCCGTAGACCGTGCCGCAGGGAACGATTATGGGGCGCTCTTGCCTGCCCCTGAGGTCTCCTACTTTGAGAAAGTCTGTATCCCTGGTGAGTTACTGACGTCTAGCTCTTTTCTTACCTCACTACTGTCTGGTTATCCTCACTGAAAGCCTCTGGGGAATCCTGTGCTGAAGCCCTTGATGGGGTGTGGCATCAGAGTCTGCTCTTCAAGCTCTCCTCTTCTGGCTTTACCCCTTCACCTTCTTAGCTCCCTTCTTCTCTGGTCTGTCTGTCTTCGTGAGGATTAATAGACAAATGTCTCCCTTTTTCCTCATCAACAGCGGAGTTCCTCAGGGTTATCTCTTGTCTCTGATGCTATTCACTCATTCCATCAAGGTCGCATGTTCTTCACAAGATAACATGAACCACGAAACTGGGTATGTATCAACCTGTGAGAAGTTTTATGGAAAAATGTCGACTGTTTGCTCAGTATTATTGTTCCTTTTTGTAAGTCTTATCTTCTTTTCTCTCCCATTTTTTTCACACTTCTTCGCACAATTCTCCATGATCACTTTCTCTCCCCCAGAGAGGGGCTGCGGGAAGGCGTGGACATTCGTGCGGGTACATGGGTACGACCTTGAGGTCAACGGTCGAATCATCAACAACGTCCTGACTCGCCAGGAATGCCAGGCTGAGTGCCTTCGAGCCACGAACATCCCCTGCAGGTAAGATTTCGCATCAGTGAGGCACTCGCTCCCACTGTGGGTGTGACGCGAACCGAAAAAACAAATGCGGAACTGCCTCAGATCTAGTAAGGTAGCGTTACTGAGGCCTGTGTCACTCTCTGCAATGAAAATGCAAGGCAGCAATTCCTGTAGTGAGCCTCAAGTCCCCAAATCTTGCTAAGATTATCTGTTACTCTGAAACTAGCGATGGCCAGTGTACGTATCCCCATTTTCTATGTATTACTCGGTATAAGGTTCGGTACGTAAGCATGAATTCTTACGGTATGTATTTATCCACTCTTCGTACTCTCACTTACTTTATGATAGCCTGCCTTTATGTAAGATCCATGTTCACTTGTATATTATGTGCAGATCAGAATGAGCCACTATAGAAAGTTAACTAAAAACCAGCTGACTTTTGTTCATATATGGCTTAGTTTGAAAAACCAGGATATGTTTATGGTGTAAGATACAGCAGTAGCTTTGTTCGTAGGCGTATGCACGTAGCTATGATACAATGTACAAGATAAAGCTGGACATATACTCTACATGCAGGTCAGCTGTGTATAACACAAGAGAAGGAACATGCAAGCTCATGGCCGAGACCAGACGCACAGATCCGGACAAGTTTGCCTTCAAGTCTCGTAACTACGAGTTCATGGAGAACCAGTGCGCTCCAGGTAAGTGTGTGTGTGTGTGTGTGTGTGTGTGTGTGTGCCGCTTAGACTTGTACGGTTGTGCCATATCTTCACTTTTTGTGCTTACACGTACATACACATATCCCAGCCATTACTACTCTTATGAATCAATTCTTTTCGGAAGACAATGTTTACATGTATGAATGTACAGAATATCAGGTCATGCCTGAATTTGGAAACATATCCAGTATTCATCTTATCCACAAGATCAGGAAGTCTTCATTCTATCTCTCACAGGAAGTCCTCACTCTATCTCTTACAGGAAGTCCTCACTCTATCTCTCACAGGAAGTCCTCACTCTGTCTCTCACAGGAAGTCCTCACTAACTCTCACAGGAAGTCCTCACTCTATCTCTCACAGGAAGTCGTCACTATCTCTTACAGGAAGTCCTCACTCTATCTCTCACAGGAAGTCCTCACTCTATCTTTCACAGGAAGTCCTCACTCTATCGCTTACAGGAAGCCCTTACTTTATCACTCACAGAAAGTCCTCTTTTTAACATTGTAAGGACGTTCTCCAAGAAAGTCATACGTCATACTCTGAACATGAACCAGAATATCCTATCACGATTTCAGTATGATCAAGGCAGCAAGCACTGATCAACCCACAAACACCGACCGTTTCTCACTCCTTTGTCCTCCCCAGACCCACCTAACTGTGACTACGCCAACTACGAGGGTCGGTTCCTGCCGTATTTCGACCGGTTCTTCACGAACGTCTTCGACCAGACCGAGTGTAGACAATACTGCGACAACGAGAGGGACTTCACCTGTCGCAGCTATAACTTCCAGGTTGGTGCTCCGTAATTTCCAGGTATGTGCTCCGAAGCGTTCCCCTGATACAGCAGACTTTAAGGTGTCATGTTTGTTGCAATACACCGTCAGGGATTATCCCGAACACAAGGTGTTGGAATAAAAGCGAAATTTAGAATATCTTCTTTCATCTTTCCTGCGAGATATATGAATATTTCCTCTCCACTATGCATATGGATACAGGAGTATACGTATGTATACAGGTGACAAGATTATTTGTTATTCGTACGTTCTCCTAAGTACGAGGTGAAACTTAGCTTATCAGAGGTTTTGTGATATCTTTCAATACTGTCGACAGTAAAGTCTGTAGAGGGAAAGTTTTCTGGTATACTTATAGAATTAGAAGAAAAAGTACAACATATATGTTGCTTGACCTAATGGCTAATAATAGATAAACTATAATCGTAATATGTTCAAGTATGGCAAGTTTGCATCAAAATATAAATAAGAGAAGAACTATCCTAGCAATGGACAGTTGATTGGCCTGAATAGATGCAATTGCTGTTCAATGATTACGAAAATACAAATAAGAATTCCTATTATTTTGGTTATTCGAGGTATAGTCGAAAGTTTTATATCTAGATTGTTGTTGTCAGAGAAAAAAGAAATCTGCTATCAGCATTACACTCTAGAGAAGGAACCACGAATGAAAAATTACATATCTAACGTCTTTAAGATCACACATATCTTTCTCTCTTTATCTGGAGAAAATTATAGGCTATTGGTTATTTGATATTTACTTTATTTACCATGTTATAGTCATTGCTTGTTACAAATGCTTCAGCACACAATTTCTACTAAGGAATAAGTAATGTATTAGAGTCTGCGTATCTTATATCACAACTTTACCCATGTATACTGGATCCAAGAGGAAGGTAATGAGTGATCAAACTACCTGCTGGTTAAGTTGGTTAAGCTGCTTCCAACAATGTTATATGGTTGCGAGGCGTGGGCTATAGAGTTGTGGGGAGGAGGGTGGATGTGCTGGAAATGAGATGTTTGAGGACAATATGTGGTGTGAGGTGGTTTGACCAAGGAAGTAATGATAGGGTAAGAGAGATGTGTGGTAATAAAAAGAGTGTGGCTGAGAGAGCAGAAGAGGGCGTTTTGAAATGGTTTGGTCACATGGAGAGAATGAGTGAGGAAAGATTGACCAAGAGGATATATGTGTCAGAGGTGGAGGGAACGAGGAGATGCGGAAGACCAAAGTGGAGGCGGAAAGATGGAGTGAAAAAGATTTTGAGTGATCGGGGCCTGAACATGCAGGAGGGTGAAAGGCGTGCAAGGAATAGAGTGAATTGGAACGATGTGGTATACCGGGGTCGACGTGCTGTCAATGGATTGAACCAGGGCGTGTGAAGCGTCTGGATGTAGAAAAGGGGCTGTGGTTTCAGTGCATTGTACATGACAGCTAGAGACTGAGCGCGAACGAATGTGGCCTTTGTTGTCTCTTCCTAGCGCTACCTCGCACACCTTTGGGGGGAGGGGGTTGTTATTTCATGTGTGGCGGGGTTGCGATGGGAATGAATGAAGTCAGACAGTATGAATTATGCACATGTGTATATATGCATATGTCTGTGTGTGTGTATATATATGTCTACGTTAAGATGTATAGGTATGTATATTTGCGTGTGTGGACGTGTATGTATATACATGTGTATGTGGGTGGGTTGGCCCATTCTTTCGTCTGTTTCCTTGCGCTACCTCGCTAACGCGGGAGACAGCGACAAAGTAACAGATATATATATATATATATATATATATATATATATATATATATATATATATATATGATAGAGTTGTTAGAAGCAGTGAAAAGTTTTTATCGAGGATGTAAGGCATGTGTACGTGTAGGAAGAGAGGAAAGTGATTGGTTCTCAGTGAATGTAGGTTTGAGGCAGGGGTGTGTGATGTCTCCATGGTTGTTTAATTTGTTTATGGATGGGGTTGTTAGGGAGGTGAATGGAAGAGTTTTGGAAAGAGGGGCAAGTATGAAGTCTGTTGGGGTTGAGAGAGCATGGGAAGTGAGTCAGTTGTTGTTCGCTGATGATACATCGCTGGTGGCTGATTCATGTGAGAAACAGCAGAAGCTGGTGACTGAGTTTGGTAAAGTGTGTGAAAGAAGAGACTTAAGAGTAAATGTGAATAAGAGCAAGGTTATTAAGTACAGTAGGGTTGAGGGTCAAGTCAATTGGGAGGTAAGTTTGAATGGAGAAAAACTGGAGGAAGTAAAGTGTTTTAGATATCTGGGAGTGGATCTGGCAGCGGATGGAACCATGGAAGCGGAAGTGAATCATAGGGTGGGGGAGGGGGCGGAAATCCTGGGAGCCTTGAAGAATGTGTGGAAGTCGAGAACATTATCTTCGAAAGCAAAAACGGCTATGTTTGAAGGAATAGTGGTTCCAACAATATTGTATGGTTGCGAGGCGTGGGCTATGGATAGAGTTGTGCGCAGGAAGGTGGATGTGCTGGAAATGAGATGGTTGAGGACAATATGTGGTGTGAGGTGGTTTGATCGAGTAAGTAATGTAAGGGTAAGAGAGATGTGTGGAAATAAAAAGAGCGTGGTTGAGAGAGCAGAAGAGGGTGTTTTGAAATGGTTTGGGCACATGGAGAGAATGAGTGAGGAAAGATTGACCAAGAGGCGGGCAATCAGGGCATGTGAAGCGTCGGGGGAAAACCCAAAGGGAAAGGGTTTTGTGGGGCCTGGAAGTTTGGGAAAAGGGGGCTGGGTTTTCGGATTAATTTCATGAAAAGCTAGAGACGAAATGTGAACGAATGGGGGATTTGTTGTCCCTTTTTCCCAGTGCTACCTCGCACCAAACCCTTTTGGGGGGGGGGGGATTTTATTCCCTGTTAGGCAGGGGCAAGGGAATAATTTAAAAGGGAGGGCAGTGTTAATTGTGTGCATGTGTTTAAAAGTATGGGGCTGGTGTGTTAAAGTTTCTGTAAAATTGAGTGTATGGGTATGTATATTTGCGTGGTGGACTGTATGTATATACATTATTATATATATATATATATATATATATATATATATATATATATATAAT
Organism: Panulirus ornatus; assembly: GCF_036320965.1. Classification (NCBI taxonomy): domain Eukaryota; kingdom Metazoa; phylum Arthropoda; class Malacostraca; order Decapoda; family Palinuridae; genus Panulirus; species Panulirus ornatus. The sequence continues at coordinate 45,980,734 of NC_092236.1, read as the reverse complement.
ATAGAGTTGTTAGAAGCAGTGAAAAGTTTTTATCGAGGATGTAAGGCATGTGTACGTGTAGGAAGAGAGGAAAGTGATTGGTTCTCAGTGAATGTAGGTTTGAGGCAGGGGTGTGTGATGTCTCCATGGTTGTTTAATTTGTTTATGGATGGGGTTGTTAGGGAGGTGAATGGAAGAGTTTTGGAAAGAGGGGCAAGTATGAAGTCTGTTGGGGTTGAGAGAGCATGGGAAGTGAGTCAGTTGTTGTTCGCTGATGATACATCGCTGGTGCTGATCATGTGAGAAAACAGCAGAAGCTGGTGACTGAGTTTGGTAAGTGTGTGAAAGAGAGACTTAAGAGTAAATGTGAATAAGAGCAAGGTTATTAAGTACAGTAGGGTTAGGGTCAAGTCAATTGGGAGGTAAGTTTGAATGGAGAAAAAACTGGAGGAAGTAAAGTGTTTTAGATATCTGGGAGTGGATCTGGCAGCGGATGGAACCATGGAAGCGGAAGTGATCATAGGGTGGGGAGGGGGCGAAATCCTGGGAGCCTTGAAGAATGTGTGGAAGTCGAGAACATTATCTTCGAAAGCAAAAACGGCTATGTTTGAAGGAATAGAACAGAGTGAATTGGATCGATGTGGTGTACCGGGGTCGACGTGCTGTCAATGGATTGAATCAGGGCATGTGAAGCGTCTGGGGTAAACCATGGAAAGTTCTGTGGGGCCTGGATGTGGAAAGGGAGCTGTGGTTTCGGGCATTATTGCATGACAGCTAGAGACTGAGTGTGAACGAATGGGGCATTTGTTGTCTTTTCCTAGTGCTACCTCGCACACCTTTGGGGGGAGGGGGATGGTATTCCATGTGTGGCGAGGTGGCGATGGGAATAAATAAAGGCAGACAGTGTGAATTGTGTGCATGTGTATATATGTATGTGTCTGTGTGTGTATATGTACGTGTACATTGAGATGTATGGGTATGTATATTTGCGTGTGTGGACGTGTATGTATATACATGTGTATGGGGGTGAGTTGGGCCATTTCTTTCGTCTATTTCGTTGCTCTACCTCACAAACGCGGGAGACAGCGACAAAGCAAAATGAAATAGATAAATAATATATATATGTATATATATATATATATATGTATATATATATATATATATATATATATATATATATATATATATATATATATATATATAATTATTTTATTTTTTATTATACTTTGTCGCTGTCTCCCGCGTTCGTGAGGTAGCGCAAGGAAACAGACGAATAAAATGGCCCAGCCCCCCCCATACACATGTATTTACATACGCCCACACACGCAAATATACATACCTACACAGCTTTCCATGGTTTACCCCAGACGCTTCACATGCCTTGATTCAATCCACTGACAGCACGTCAACCCCGGTATACCACATCGCTCCAATTCACTCTATTCCTTGCCCTCCTTTCACCCTCCTGCATGTTCAGGCCCCGATCACACAAGATCTTTTTCACTCCATCTTTCCACCTCCAATTTGGTCTCCCTCTTCTCCTCGTTCCCTCCACCTCCGACACATATATCCTCTTGGTCAATCTTTCCTCACTCATCCTCTCCATATGCCCAAACCACTTCAAAACACCCTCTTCTGCTCTCTCAACCACGCTCTTTTTATTTCCACACATCTCTCTTACCCTTACGTTGCTCACTCGATCAAACCACCTCACACCACACATTGTCCTCAAACGTCTCATTTCCAGCACATCCATCCTCCTGCGCACAACTCTATCCATAGCCCACGCCTCGCAACCATACAACATTGTTGGAACCACTATTCCTTCAAACATACCCATTTTTGCTTTCCGAGATAATGTTCTCGACTTCCACACATTCTTCAAGGCCCCCAGGATTTTCGCCCCCTCCCCCACCCTATGATCCACCTCCGCTTCCATGGTTCCATCCGCTGCCAGATCCACTCCCAGATATCTAAAACACTTCACTTCCTCCAGTTTTTCTCCATTCAAACTCACCTCCCAATTGACTTGACCCTCAACCCTACTGTACCTAATAACCTTGCTCTTATTCACATTTACTCTTAACTTTCTTCTTCCACACACTTTTCTAAACTCAGTCACCAGCTTCTGCAGTTTCTCACATGAATCAGCCACCAGCGCTGTATCATCAGCGAACAACAACTGACTCACTTCCCAAGCTCTCTCATCCCAACAGACTTCATACTTGCCCCTCTTTCCAAAACTCTTGCATTTACCTCCCTAACAACCCCATCCATAAACAAATTAAACAACCATGGAGACATCACACACCCCTGCCGCAAACCTACATTCACTGAGAACCAATCACTTTCCTCTCTTCCTACACGTACACATGCCTTACATCCTCGATAAAAACTTTTCACTGCTTCTAACAACTTTCCTTGGGGTGAGAGAGTATCATTAAATTTTAGGGAGAATAAAAAGATATTCTGGAAGGAGGTAAATAAAGTGCGTAAGACAAGGGAGCAAATGGGAACTTCAGTGAAGGGCGCAAATGGGGAGGTGATAACAAGTAGTGGTGATGTGAGAAGGAGATGGAGTGAGTATTTTGAAGGTTTGTTGAATGTGTTTGATGATAGAGTGGCAGATATAGGGTGTTTTGGTCGAGGTGGTGTGCAAAGTGAGAGGGTTAGGGAAAATGATTTGGTAAACAGAAAAGAGGTAGTGAAAGCTTTGCGGAAGATGAAAGCCGGCAAGGCAGCAGGTTTGGATGGTATTGCAGTGGAATTTATTAAAAAAGGGGGTGACTGTATTGTTGACTGGTTGGTAAGGTTATTTAATGTATGTATGACTCATGGTGAGGTGCCTGAGGATTGGCGGAATGCGTGCATAGTGCCATTGTACAAAGGCAAAGGGGATAAGAGTGAGTGCTCAAATTACAGAGGTATAAGTTTGTTGAGTATTCCTGGTAAATTATATGGGAGGGTATTGATTGAGAGGGTGAAGGCATGTACAGAGCATCAGATTGGGGAAGAGCAGTGTGGTTTCAGAAGTGGTAGAGGATGTGTGGATCAGGTGTTTGCTTTGAAGAATGTATGTAAGAAATACTTAGAAAAGCAAATGGATTTGTATGTAGCATTTATGGATCTGGAGAAGGCATATGATAGAGTTGATAGAGATGCTCTGTGGAAGGTATTAAGAATATATTAAGAATATATATATATATATATATATATATATATATATATATATATATATATATATATATATATATGGTGTGGGAGGAAAGTTGTTAGAAGCAGTGAAAAGTTTTTATCGAGGATGTAAGGCATGTGTACGTGTAGGAAGAGAGGAAAGTGATTGGTTCTCAGTGAATGTAGGTTTGCGGCAGGGGTGTGTGATGTCTCCATGGTTGTTTAATTTGTTTATGGATGGGGTTGTTAGGGAGGTAAATGCAAGAGTTTTGGAAAGAGGGGCAAGTATGAAGTCTGTTGGGGATGAGAGAGCTTGGGAAGTGAGTCAGTTGTTGTTCGCTGATGATACAGCGCTGGTGGCTGATTCATGTGAGAAACTGCAGAAGCTGGTGACTGAGTTTGGTAAAGTGTGTGGAAGAAGAAAGTTAAGAGTAAATGTGAATAAGAGCAAGGTTATTAGGTACAGTAGGGTTGAGGGTCAAGTCAATTGGGAGGTGAGTTTGAATGGAGAAAAACTGGAGGAAGTGAAGTGTTTTAGATATCTGGGAGTGGATCTGGCAGCGGATGGAACCATGGAAGCGGAAGTGGATCATAGGGTGGGGGAGGGGGCGAAAATTCTGGGGGCCTTGAAGAATGTGTGGAAGTCGAGAACATTATCTCGGAAAGCAAAAATGGGTATGTTTGAAGGAATAGTGGTTCCAACAATGTTGTATGGTTGCGAGGCGTGGGCTATGGATAGAGTTGTGCGCAGGAGGATGGATGTGCTGGAAATGAGATGTTTGAGGACAATGTGTGGTGTGAGGTGGTTTGATCGAGTGAGTAACGTAAGGGTAAGAGAGATATGTGGAAATAAAAAGAGCGTGGTTGAGAGAGCAGAAGAGGGTGTTTTGAAGTGGTTTGGGCACATGGAGAGAATGAGTGAGGAAAGATTGACCAAGAGGATATATGTGTCGGAGGTGGAGGGAACGAGGAGAAGAGGGAGACCAAATTGGAGGTGGAAAGATGGAGTGTAAAAGATTTTGTGTGATCGGGGCCTGAATATGCAGGAGGGTGAAAGGAGGGCAAGGAATAGAGTGAATTGGATCGATGTGGTATACCGGGGTTGACGTGCTGTCAGTGGATTGAATCAAGGCATGTGAAGCGTCTGGGGTAAACCATGGAGAGCTGTGTAGGTATGTATATTTGCGTGTGTGGACGTATGTATATACATGTGTATGGGGGTGGGTTGGGCCATTTCTTTCGTCTGTTTCCTTGCGCTACCTCGCAAACGCGGGAGACAGCGACAAAGCAAAGAAAAAAAAAATATATGTGTATATTTACCTATTATACTAATTCATTTATCCACTTTAGCTTGACTCTTACTATGATTCCTGTTATTGTTTACCACGTGACTTACATTCATATTCAAGATCTAACATTCTTCCCCTATGTATGGCCACACAGTCTTTCCGACGCGAGTGTTCACTCAGCTCTGACGACACCTTCACCGTCGGGAGCCAGAACGCCCTGAAGGCCGAGAGGGACTACTACTACTCGGAGAAGGGCGCCTGCAAGACTGGTACGTGCGTGGGGGCGGAGGGAGAACTCCAGGGGAAATGTCAGGAGAGGGAGAAACGGAGAATCACGTATTAGTCATAAAATGAGGGTTGGAATGGGTATTGATGAGTGGATGGACGTGTTAGAAGATGGGTAGTGGGTGTAAAGAGGGGGGGGGAGGGTGTAGGTGGGTGCAGGGAGTGGTGAACAGGATGTTGGTGTGTGTATGGAAAGGTGGCACAGGGTGTTTGTAGGCTCAGCGAGGTGTTGGAAGGGTGTTGGCAGATGTAGGATGGTGCTGGAAGGATAATCTCTTCTACCAGCAGCTAAATCCATCATGCCCTCATTTATTTGTCATGACCTCGCTGCCTTTCCCTTCTAGTATTCCTCTTCCGCATCCCCAGGCAATATTTCCCCTCCTCCCTTAATATCATCCTCGTTTTCCTAAGTTTATCCGGCACAGTGAAAGAAAGAAAATGGATCATCCACAATAGAGATTTACAGATCCGCTTTCCTATCTCCTTCCACAGTTCGGGTAGACTGCACGCAGACGTACATGCTGGTGACCTTCACGTTTGGCACACCCTTCGAGGGGCGCGTGTACGCCACGGGCAACCCTCAGGTGTGCCACGAGATGGGCAACAGGCAGACCCAGGTGGTCCTTCGAGTACTGCTTGGCTCCAAGTGCGGCACCCGCGAGGAGGTGGGTAATGTATGTGTGTGTGCGTAGGTGTGAGTTTGTACATGCACCAATGTATTGTACTGAGAGGGAATTTTAAGCCCAATGCACCCTATCTCTTTAACTTTGTCTTTTGTGACATCTTAATACATCTGTATATTGACGGCATTCACATCATCTTTCGGTTATTCCACTTCACATCTTTCCTAACGAGTTTCTTGTATGATTTTGTGTTATGGCCTCTGGTTGTTCTATCCTTACATCTTTCAGGTGTTGATGCTGTTGAAATTCATCAAGCAAACTTCCAAACTTAAATTGTGTGATCAATACATCTCTTTTATTACCCTTCCCTCTGTATTTGGGTATAAAGGTAGCCATGTTCCTGCTACTGCATTGTATCTTTCCTATATTCTTCCATAATAGTGATTTCCGTAGATATTCTTTAGTTCTTTGTAGTTTCCACTATCATATTTCTTCTTTGAGTTTAGTTTCAACTCTGCTTGTCTTTTGTCCTCATATGCAACAGACTCAAACTCAAGCATTACATGATCACTTTCACCAATTGGTGTATCGTTGCTGATATTATCAATTATCATTTTACGATGTGCAAGGATTAGTTCAATCAGCGATAGCGTGTATCAGTCCCTCTGATTCAAGTATGATCATTGACATACTGAGATATAAGACTCACTCTGAAAACTTGTATCTCCACGACTCTCTGTCTCTATGAGAATGAATTTTCCCCATCACTCTCAAACTCAGTGGTCGCCCCTTTATGCTTTGCTTGAACATATCGATTCCCTTAAAGTTTCTCCTGTCTGTAGAGACATACATTTAACACATCCATTGCTTTAAGTGGCATTCTGTTGCCACTGCCCTCCATTAGCTACCAATTTCCCTTTCTTCGGGAGATGTTCATCATCCACCCTCAAAGATCACCGACTTGCATCTGCTCGCCTCACTCTGCGACCTTTTCCAGGTGAGGAGTCGACCAATTATCGGTCATCTCCTGCAGTCGAGTTACGTCCAACTTCTTGGCTTCTCTCTTATCTGCAGTGAATAATTTGTTTTCTGTTAAGCCCTCCGTCCAATGCTCCACACACACATCTCTAACTATCTTGTCTCGTGAGGAGTGAACTGCCCTCCCAGTGGTTTCACACTGTTTGTTACTCGTCTCTCTGGCTGGAAGTCCGGAGAATTCTCTTCCACTTTCTCACTCCTTCTTCTGTGGCTCTCCTTTTTAACTGTGAGTCAGTCTCTTAGTTCCTGTACCATATCAACCTTCATCATTCATTATTCCTCGTATTCCAGGGGTATATATATGCGCATGTGTGTACATATACTTGTGTTTATTTGAGTGTGCATGTGTATACGAAAGCGCATGTTAAGGTATGTATGCTGCATCGTGTGAGTATGCAATATATATATATATATATATATATATATATATATATATATATATATATATATATATGTATGTATATCCATAAACAAATCAAACAACCATGGAGACATCACACACCCCTGCCGCAAACCTACATTCACTGAGAACCAATCACTTTCCTCTCTTCCTACACGTACACATGCCTTACATCCTCGATAAAAACTTTTCACTGCTTCTAACAACTTGCCTCCCACACCATATATTCTTAATACCTTCCACAGAGCATCTCTATCAACTCTATCATATGCCTTCTCCAGATCCATAAATGCTACATACAAATCCATTTGCTTTTCTAAGTATTTCTCACATACATTCTTCAAAGCAAACACCTGATCCACACATCCTCTACCACTTCTGAAACCACACTGCTCTTCCCCAATTTGATGCTCTGTACATGCCTTCACCCTCTCAATCAATACCCTCCCATATAATCTACCAGGAATACTCAACAAACTTATACCTCTGAAATTTGAGCACTCACTCTTATCCCCTTTGCCTTTGTACAATGGCACTATGCACGCATTCCGCCAATCCTCAGGCACCTCACCATGAGTCATACATACATTAAATAACCTTACCAACCAGTCAATAATACAGTCACCCCCTTTTTTAATAAATTCTACTGCAATACCATCCAAACCTGCTGCCTTGCCGGCTTTCATCTTCCGCAAAGCTTTTACTAACTCTTCTCTGTTTACCAAATCATTTTCCCTAACCCTCTCACTTTGCACACCACCTCGACCAAAACACCCTATATCTGCCACTCTATCATCAAACACATTCAACAAACCTTCAAAATACTCACTCCATCTCTTTCTCACATCACCACTACTTGTTATCACCTCCCCATTTGCGCCCTTCACTGAAGTTCCCATTTGCTCCCTTGTCTTACGCACTTTATTTACCTCCTTCCAGAACATCTTTTTATTCTCCCTAAAATTTAATGATACTCTCTCACCCCAACTCTCATTTGCCCTCTTTTTCACCTCTTGCACCTTTCTCTTGACCTCCTGCCTCTTTCTTTTATACATCTCCCACTCAATTGCATTTTTTCCCTGCAAAAATCGTCCAAATGCCTCTCTCTTCTCTTTCACTAATAATCTTACTTCTTCATCCCACCACTCACTACCCTTTCTAATCAACCCACCTCCCACTCTTCTCACGCCACAAGCATCTTTTGCGCAATCCATCACTGTTGTTAGGGAGGTGAATGCAAGAGTTTTGGAAAGAGGGGCAAGTATGAAGTCTGTTGGGGATGAGAGAGCTTGGGAAGTGAGTCAGTTGTTGTTCGCTGATGATACAGCGCTGGTGGCTGATTCATGTGAGAAACTGCAGAAGCTGGTAAGTGAGTTTGGTAAAGTGTGTGTGAAAGAAGAAAGTTAAGAGTAAATGTGAATAAGAGCAAGGTTATTAGGTACAGTAGGGTTGAGGGTCAAAGTCAATTGGGAGGTAAGTTTGAATGGAGAAAAACTGGAGGAAGTAAAGTGTTTTAGATATCTGGGAGTGGATCTGGCAGCGGATGGAACCATGGAAGCGGAAGTGGATCATAGGGTGGGGGAGGGGGCGAAAATCCTGGGAGCCATGAAGAATGTGAGGAAGTCGAGAACATTATCTCGGAAAGCAAAAATGGGTATGTTTGAAGGAATAGTGGTTCCAACTATTTTGTATGGTTGCGAGGCGTGGGCTATGGATAGAGTTGTGCGCAGGAGGATGGATGTGCTGGAAATGAGATGTTTGAGGACAATGTGTGGTGTGAGGTGGTTTGATCGAGTAAGTAACGTAAGGGTAAGAGAGATGTGTGGAAATAAAAAGAGCGTGGTTGAGAGAGCAGAAGAGGGTGTTTTGAAATGGTTTGGGCACATGGAGAGAATGAGTGAGAAAAGATTGACCAAGAGGATATATGTGTCGGAGGTGGAGGGAACGAGGAGAAGAGGGAGACCAAATTGGAGGTGGAAAGATGGAGTGAAAAAGATTTTGTGTGATCGGGGCCTGAACATGCAGAAGGGTGAAAGGAGGGCAAGGAATAGAGTGAATTGGATCGATGTGGTATACCGGGGTTGACGTGCTGTCAGTGGATTGAATCAGGGCATGTGAAGCATCTGGGGTAAACCATGGAAAGCTGTGTAGGTACGTATATTTGCGTGTGTGGACGTGTATGTATATACATGTGTATGGGGGTGGGTTGGGCCATTTCTTTCGTCTGTTTCCTTGCGCTACCTCGCAAACGCGGGATACAGCGACAAAGCAAAAAAAAAAAAAAAATATATGTATATATAAATGCGTGTACACACCCTGTACGTACAACCCCTTGAACAGATAGTAACCTAAGCTCAAGTAACGCTATTACTCTGCAGTCGGAGGGGAAGTATGTGAACACAGTGGTGGTGCAGCAGCACCCGCTGATCATGCAGGAGTCAGACAGGACCGTCCGGGTGGAGTGCTCCTTCGAGGCGGGAGACCAGACGGTGAGCTTCGCCCCAGAAGCCGACTCAGGCCGGACTGGAGGAGGCATCGACATCAAGTGAGTTCGGTGTCACTTTCCGTGTACCTCTTTATCTTACACTCTTATAATAATCTGTCTCATGAAACTAGTGGAGTTAGGGTGTCTTCTCCAATGAGTTCGGTGAGCAATCACCAAAGAACATCACCAGTACAAAACTTCTTATCTATAAAATCTTCAATTAGATTCTGCTTGGACGTTGACAGTATATGTTTTCCTGGGACAAGGATCTACTTTATATATATTCTTGCAATAAGTTCATATCAATACGCGTGATCTAATACATTTCCTAACGGTTATCAGCAAATATAAACATTCTTGTACAAGGATAATTCCAGTGACTTAGGAATAAACTCTGCATGAAGCAATACATAGCAGTGTGTCTGGATGCATGTATACATAGCAGTGTGTCTGGATGCATGTATACATATCTGCAGACAATACTTGCAGCACGTACACACAACTCATCTAACTTGGTATCGTGTGTCTTGAAATACTCACGATATCAACAAAGTTCCTTCACTCATGTGAGCAAATGTCTTTTCCAATAGTTAACTTGCATCAGAGTGCTTTGCTAGGGATGAGATCCTTGTGAGTTCTGCTGGCGTGGATGATCACTACAGGAATTAGCCTAAGCTTCTTCCAGCTCTGATGATAGTACACCTCCCTGGCCCGTCTGTGGGTGCGTCCGGCCTCAGGACACCAAGATGACCCCTTCCTTATGACCAGATGGACACAGACATACAGACACACACACACACACACACACACACACACACATACACACATACCATTGTGACGATAATTCCCTTGTTTTCCTTTCCTTGCTTGCTGCTCAGCGCCGAACACGAAGTTGTTACCAATTTCATCACGGGGTTCGAAAAGAGATTCTCCAATATCACGAGGTAGGAAGACTTGGCCACCGATGTCGCGCATGTCACCCTTGGAGGGTCTTATTACCTACGCTTTCCTCACGAGGGATTTACGGTTCTTGAACACCTGTTTGCTTCTACGGTGGGAAGCTAAGGTTGTCTCATGACCTCCCTTCATCTTGATGAACCATTTTGGTTTCGTTATTTATTTCTGTCATCCATTTCTTACGTTTTTATATTTCTTATGTTATTGTATGATACATTCTTAATGCAAGAACTGTAGCTTGTGTTTCTTTTTAGCACGCACTGGGCATGGAATGCACTGCCCTTATGATTATATATATATATATATATATATATATATATATATATATATATATATATATATATATATATATATATATATATATATATATATATATATATATATATATATATATATATATGTATATATATATACATATGCATATATTCCTAAAGGTCTATGGGGAAAATGAAACACGAAAAGTTCCCAAGTGCACTTTCGTGTATTAATCTCATCATCAAGGGAACCACAAGAGAGAAATATAACAGTCAGTTGATATACAACGAAGAGACGTAGCTAGGACGCCACGTGGCAAACATGTTTACCAAATGGCGTCCTAGCTACGTCTCTTCGTTGTATATCAACTGACTGTTATATTTCTCTCTTGTGTCTCCCCTGATGATGTGATTATTACAAGAAAGTGCACTTGGGAACTTATCATGTTTCATTTTCCCCGTGGACTCTTAGGAATATACTTGATTAGACGCAAAATTGTGATCCTTTCCAATATATGTATATATATATATATATATATATATATATATATATATATATATATATATATATATATATATAAAATGATGATAATTTCGGCTTATTTGCATGTCCTGTTCGATACATTACTGATTAATATCATCCACCAATTTGATGTTTATATCACGTTCACACAGACTTTTCAAAACACACACACACACACACACACACACACACACACACACACACACACACAAACACACACACACACACACACACACACACACATACACACATACACCACGAATGAATAGAAACTACCGCATATCCATAAATACAGTTTGATAAAATAGAATAGAAATTTTCGTCTTAAAAGTAACCAAAATTAGCGTGCAGAACTATGATAGCTTCACACATTGCCACTTTACTAGACTGGATGTAATATTACATACTTTCTGTAGAAAATATCTGATGTTAAGCTATACCCATGTTCGAAAGGCCATAGAAAAAGTTACTTTCTATCCTTTTTCGTCGTAATTATATTCTCAAAGATTACCTCAAACGGTACTGTTCACTCAACGTTAAGTAACACTCACCATCATGTGTATCCTTCCTGCATCACCTGGTATAACTACAAAAATTATCATCTCTACGTATTCACAACTAACACCTCTCTATGTCTCTACAACCTCCACCACTACTATCATCGGCACTTCTCACCTTCAGCTAAGGCCCCATCACGTCTCCGTCAAAGAGTCATCCATTTCATCTCAAATAAATGATTCCCCCTTCCTGTTTCTGACATCACCACCACCCCTTCACTAACTCCCATCATCCCGTTAACAACTCCCCGTACACTCACCATCAACAACACTCACCCACAGATAATACCTCCAAACGTTCTCTTTAGCATCATCATCCGCAGCTCATAGTTGCATATGTCTCGTCCATAAATTACCACCATGCCAACCACACGCAGCTACAGCCTTCGCATATCTCTCTCCTAGTTACCACCAGTACCAAGCATCATGTCTCCCTCACAGTAATCAAGACCTCACATCTTTACTCACACTCTAGCCAATACTTTTATATGTTTCCCCTTACTTCTTCACCACCTCCCACATCCCTGCCAGCAACTCTACATATCTTCCCCAATTCTACATATCTTCCCCATCTCCTAGTACCTCCACCACCGCCACCACACTCCAGCCAACACCACTACATATCTCTTTCCTCCATCATTACTACCAATATCCATACCCTTTTCCAACATGTCTCTCACTCCTCATGCAATACGACCACAGACCCAGCAGACACCTCAATACGTCTCCCTCACCAAAACATTCCTCCAACTAACTCCTCTCTGTTTCTCCCTCACAACGATTACAGCGCCCAGTTCCGGCCTGGTGAAAACGACGTCATCAGTAACACTGCGCCGACGCCCACCGTGCGCATGCGCATCTACAAGGCCAGCGGACAGGAGGCCAACAACGTGGACCTGGGCGAGCTGCTCACCCTCAAGATAGAGATGGAACAGTCGTCCGCCTTCGCCATCTTCGCCAGGAACCTCGAGGCGAGGACCGACAACGGCGATCTTATGACTCTCATTGATAACATTGGGTGAGAGGCAGTGGGGAGAATGAGAGGGAGTGGGGAGAATGAGATGCAATGGGGAGAAAAGAAGAGATAGGGAGGGGGAGAGGGGAGCACAGGGGGGAGAGAGGGATGAAAAGAAGCAAAGGAGGGAAGGAGGGAGCTAGGCAAGGTGGTGAGTTTTGTTTATCCAAAACTTGAGCTGAAGAGGAAAAGAAACACCAATGAGAAGAGACGAGTGGAATGGAGTAGATGAGTTAGAAGGGAAAACTAGGGAAGACAGACAATAATGAAGGGCAGAGGACACAGCTGAGGCAAGTTGGGTAAACATCAGGTGTCTGCTTAATGATGGTCTAGATAGCAGCAGAAGGTGGGGAGGATACAGCTGTAGTAGCAGAAAGACAGACAGGAAATAGATCAACACCGATACTGTATCACTGACCTAAACCCCAGGAGGAAAAGGTAACAAAATGTTCATCTTTAGGTATATCAACAGCATGGAAGCCATTCGCAGTTTAATGTGTCAACACAAATGTATACTGACTGGTTTTGCTTAATTTCTTTGGTTTATGAACGTGAACATGATCACTATAACCTTCTGTGAGTTTGTTGTTTATCAGTATTGTTATATCCATTACCAGAAATATTGTGTCTCTGTTGATTATGAATATCTTGCTATACAATGTGAGACTGTGAATATCTTGCTATACAATGTGAGAGTCGTACACCCGTTGTTAATTGGCACCACCAGCAACACCACCGCCATCTTCGAACGTTCAACACCACAGTAGTCAACATTGTCACCACCACCACCATCAGAACCACTACCACCACCACCACCACCACCAGTACCACTACCACCACTACCACTACCTTCTGATGTCTACTACCATCATAATGACAACCATTACCCCTGCCATCGGAAGTCTACTACCAGTACCATCACCATTGTCACCTTCTGAGGCCTACTATCATTACCACCATTAGCCTCCACCATCTGATGATACTACAACAACCACTATTACCACCACCACCACTACCACCACCGCTACCACTACCTTCCAACATCTAATCACCAAAACAACCACCATAACCACTCCCATCTGATGTATACGAACACCATAGCCACTACTACTATCGAAGGCCCTGTATTACCATAACAACGCTCATATTCTCACCACCACCTACGTTAGTACCTTTTGATGTCCACTAGAACAACTATTATTACCACCACTACTACCAAATGACACCTATCGCCACAGCCACCAACACTATCTCTGACAGCCACTATTGCCATTTCCAGTATCATCACCACTGCTTCCACAGGCACATCCTGTAACTATATACATATCTGTAGCTACACTCAGTACACAACCGTGAATCAACCACACACCATTCATGCCTCTGTCGCTTCATCCAATGCACATAACTTTGCCCCTACTCTCAGTACATATATTTACCGATACTTCTACTGCACAGCATCTCTAATGCTACACACCACATCACAGCACAGAAGCGTCAAAAGGGGACGGAATGCTGAAGTAAAAGGCCTGTGCCAGGGTCAGTCCCGGCGAATCTATAACAATAATTCATCACACAGTCCTACTGTCATAGCCACAGTGCAACCGTGCCAGGGGCACCCAGTACACACCATTCCCCTGCCGCAGGTGTCCACGGTACCCGAACATCTTCCCGGAGCTGCAGCTGGAGGAAGGCACGAAGAGCCTGTATGGGGACTTCAAGGCTTTCCGGTTCCCCTCCACCGCTCGGGTCAACTTCGTCGCCACTGTCAGGTTCTGCCAGGATCGCTGCGACCCAGTAAGAACTTTAAGCTTTCATTTTCCAGTAGTGATATTGTCTCTTAATCATATACCAATAGCTCCGGTCACGGACGAAAGTCGTTACTGAGGCCAAACCTCATATGAAACATAATGAAAAGGGTAGTGAGATAGAAGATTACCTCCTTTAAGTCCTCTACCTTTTACGGGGCAAAAGGAATATTCAGAGGGTGAATAACAGCAAAGACAACAAGTGCAAAGATAAAGTGTGCAGATTTTACCCCCAGCCACCAAAACCCATCCCCATAATTCCCCGTCACACATTACGACCATAGTTATATAATCAGACTCTCGTCACTTAAGGTAAAATGTTTTGCTATACATCTACCACTATGGCTCTTTACTCGACTGCTCTAGACCACGGAGAAGGTCTGGAAGGTCTGGCGTTGAAGATATGTAGGATTCTCTTGCGATCAAGGAGGAATCTAAGGTGTTCACAGTCTTGTATGTACATACTGACGTGTGACACGACTCTTCCAGGTTTCCTGTGGTGGCGGGGTCGTCTCGTACGGTCGTCGTCGTCGTCGTCGTAGTGTGGGAAACACAACGCTGAGTCTCGAGGACGATGACATCTTCGACGAGGATGAGTTCGAGGTTACCGAGGCTGTCCACCTGGAGATGTCTGAAGATGGCACCACTGAGAACACCTTCACCTTCAACCTCGGCCCCACCAACGCCACGTTGGTCAACACTCCAGGTGACACCACCAGGTGAGCTATGACTGGGTGACACTCTGAAGTCCTCTATGGGGAAAGTAATGTTTCTAGAAGGTGGATGACACTCCTAGGGCAGCTGGAGGTAGATGACACTCCTAGGTCAGCTGGAGGTGGATGACACTCCTAGGTCAGCTGGAGGTGGGTGACACTCCTAGGGCAGCTGGAGGTGGGTGACACTCCTAGGGCAGCTGGAGGTGGATGACACTCCTAGGTCAGCTGGAGGTGGGTGACACTCCTAGGTCAGCTGCAGGTGGATGACACACCTAGGGCAGCTGGAGGTGGGTGGCACTCCTAGGTCAGCTGCAGGTGGATGACACTCCTAGGTCAGCTGGAGGTGGGTGACACTCCTAGGTCAGCTGGAGGTGGATGACACTCCTAGGTCAGCTGGAGGTGGGTGACACTCCTAGGTCAGCTGGAGGTGGGTGACACTCCTAGGTCAGCTGGAGGTGGATGACACTCCTAGGTCAGCTGGAGGTGGGTGACATACCTAGGTCAGCTGGAGGCGGATGAAACTCCTCAGTCCACTAGGAGACTGGTGGCACACATAGAGGATGGATGGCACTGCTAGGTAAGCTGGGGTTGGATGACGCTCCTGGGTCTACCAGGAGCTGGATGACACTCCAGTGTCAGCAAGGTGGTGAGTAACACTCCAAGCTGAGGTGGGGAAGATAATCCCAAAGTTAATCAACTCAGCAAGATTATAATGATAGATATTCTGAAGACTTCGTTATGCAAAATGATACAAAATGTTGAACTGTTTACTTCTTTCTGTCCCGAGACACTTTTCCCACCTGACGTTGATCTAAGAACCATAAGAACTTCTGTGGGTGTAAGTATTCCATACATTTTATGGATTATATGAGATATACTTTGGCTTGTAGCGACGATTCATTTGACACTAGTTGACTTTGGTTTTCAGGAAACTCAACTATTGACCGATTCACACTATGAAATGTATCCTCTATGTCTTATTGACCAATTATCTCTCAGGATTCATCACCGTTAAAGACATTTAAGACTACATCTTGCCATCTTGGGAGTAAACATGACCTTTCCCCACGCAGGACCACGAAGCGTTCCGTCTCCAGCACCACCTCCCGCTCCACCAGGTCCACGGCCTTCACCACCACCACCACCACTACCGGTGTCTCCACCACAGAAGTTTCTACCACCACCTCTACCATGGCCACCCTGAATGCCTCTCCTCAAGCCCAGCAGGAGGATGTGGAGGAGGAGGACCCGGCGGAGATGCCAGAAGACATACCTCTGTCCCTCTCAGTAGGTTTCACACACACACACACACACACACACATTGCTCAGGACAGCCAACTTTACCTTCTCGTCGACAGTTATTAAAAAGATAGTCATTTTGACGTATGCACAGAATGCATACTTTCATCATCTTGACGTATGCATAATATGCATACTTTCATCATTTTGACGTATGCAGAGAATGCATACTTTCATCATTTTGACGTATGCAGAGAAGGTATACTTTCATCATTTTGATGTATGCACAGAGTGCATACTCTCATCATTTTGACGTATGCACAGAATGCATACTTTCACTATACATTTGATCACAAAATAATGTTTGCAAGATAACTGTTTTGACAACATAGTGAACATAAAGTGAGAAGTAAAACTTTACGTGGTTGACTTCAGCCATACGTAAATTATCGTATATAATAAGTTTTGTACCAGTCAGGGCAGGACTTTGTGACATCATCTGTTATCTTTAGGTCAGATAGAATCCTCGTCTGACATAAGTAATCTAATATTTTATGAGAATCTTATCATTAATCCATTTCCCATAGCTGACTGTCGGAGGCAAGAGCAAGGTATTCATACAATCATAAATGAAGTATATATATATATATATATATATATATATATATATATATATATATATATATATATATATATATATATATATATATATATATGAGAGAGAGCACAGTTCTAGATGTGACAGAACACTGCACATTGATTTTCACAGCACTGAAATTAATGGTAGATGACTGAATATCCTGATATATACACACGATATTCCCAGCACTGTTTCTGATGCTACTGCCACCACTTCTACTTATGTCACTATCACGACTTTTATCACGACCTTTACCAGTTTCACTGCTGTTGTTAGAGCTGATACAATTACTAATATTACAAGAACGTAGATTGAGTGTTATTCGTGAAGTTATATGCTACTTACTATTAATGGTATTATTACTAAATATACGATACCACCACCACTGGTGTAGTATCAGTACTATGTGCAATGAAACTATTATTATGTCTACTAACACTGCAACTACTGGTACACCGTGTCCACAATTAATGCTACTATTATTAGTACTACTATCACATTTACTAGTACTACTACTACTACTACTACTACTACTACTACTACTACTACTACTACTACTACTACTACTACTACTACTCCTACTACTACCACTACTACTACTACTACTACTACTACGAGTACTGCTGCTGTTGCTGCTGCTGTTAATTCAACAACAGCAATTGCTACAACAACAACTACTACTACTACTACAACCGTTACTACAACTCCTTGTGTTTCTCCTTAACGTCTCTCTCTCTCCCACCTCCAATAAATCCACAACACTTTCCCTCGCGCACACCTGACCCCATCCCCTCCCCACAGCTGGTGGTAGGCGAGGACATCATCCCTGAAGATCGCCAGAGACACCGCTACAGAGACGGTGAGTGTTTCCTCTGCATCATACCAGTTCTTGCCAGGTCTCATCTTTCTTGATCTTACAAGTTCTTACTAAGTCTCGTCTCATTGAATCAGACCAGTTCTTATCATGTCTCATCTCTCTGAATCATGCCAGTTCTTGTCACGTCTCGTCTCATTTGATCATGCCAGTTCTTATCACGTCTCGTCTCATTCGATCATGCCAGTTCTTATCACGTCTCGTCTCATTAAATCCTGTCAGTTCTTATCACGTCTCATCTCTCTGAATCATATCATTTCTCGCTAAGTCTCATCTCTTTGAATCACACCAGTTCTTGCCAGGTCCTGGAACCTAAGTATCCATGTTAAATCCTACTGAGAAAGTGTGTATCCGAGGCTCGATTAAAGGGAAAACTTCGTATGCGAAATGAAAATCGATTTAACATAATTTATGAGAATTTTACTCACAGTCCCTCATTACGCGAATGGCTCGTAGAGAGGATGACGAAATTTGAGATTATCTGTGTGTGTGTCTTCATTAACTCAAGTCTTCCTGATCCTCAGATGTTCATGACCCACTCCAAACCTACAAGCGACACAAGGCTCCTCTTACCAAGTTTTAACGCAAATATTGCAGCTGTCTCAGGCCACACACACACACACACACACACACACACACACACACATACACAAACACACACACACACACACAGCTTCCTCTCCGCCAGCACACGACACTCGAAATCCGACTTGTCTTCTATCGGATTCATTAGTTTTCATGATTCTATCCAGTGTTTACTGCAGTTAACCCTTCCCCCTTCCACACCCAAGCAACACCTACGTGAGCACGACTATAGTCATGCGTCTTGTCAAGGACGAGTGGTCAGCTCAGAGTCTTAGACGATGCCGTCACCATTCCGACATACGCACGTTGGTGCCATAAGCATAGTACGAGTGCATATGGTCGGAGAATCGTCCTGATCACACCTGTGGAAGATTCAATCGTACCAACTAATTCGACTGGTGATTATAGCTTGTTAGTAGCGGCCTTAATGACCCTTAGCAGTTGAGACACTGAAAGCCCAGGTAATCTACAATGGTGCCACCACACCTTCGTCGGCTCAAGGTGAGCCTGCCATTATTATTCAGCATTCTTCCCCTCCCCCCGATCTTTTGAGCCTATTGACATCATGCTGACTAGAGTCTAGGGTAAGCATATCAACAGTATAGACTCACGCATTCAGCATACCATTACGGTACAGGTTTCAGCACAGCGGCTAGAACCCCCAATGTATTTGCGACCATACTAGCACACTATGCTTATCTGAGGTTCAGCATGGCTCGTGTTATCTTTACTTTTGTAAGCACAATATCAGTATACCTCCCTACTCCTATTCTCAGCATACCTCCCTACTCCTATTCTCAGCATACCTCCCTACTCCTATTCTCAGCATACCTCCCTACTCCTATTCTCAGCGTACCTCCCTACTCCTATTCTCAGCATACCTCCCTACTCCTATTCTCAGCATACCTCCCTACTCCTATTCTCAGCATACCCCCCTACTCCTATTCTCAGCATACCTCCCTACTCCTATTCTCAGCATACCTCCCTACTCCTATTCTCAGCATACCCCCCTACTCCTATTCTCAGCGTACCTCCCTACTCCTATTCTCAGCATACCCCCCTACTCCTATTCTCAGCATACCTCCCTACTCCTATTCTCAGCATACCTCCCTACTCCTATTCTCAGCATACCTCCCTACTCCTATACTCAGCATACCTCCCTACTCCTATTCTCAGCATACCTCCCTACTCCTATTCTCAGCACACCTCCCTACTCCTATTCTCAGCATACCTCCCTACTCCTATTCTCAGCATACCTCCCTACTGCCATTGTGAGTAGACTTCCTTGACCGTACATACAGCATAGTGTTGTCATCTCTGTATCACTACATCATCCATGACCGGTCGTTAGGCTACTACAACCGTGCCACCGCCCACAGAAACCTACGTGGCTGACGACTACGTGTGTACCCCGACCTCCACGGTGATCGCTGCCGTACTGACTCTTCTCGTTCTCCTCTCCGCCGCAGCCGCAGGCTTCGTTTTCTTCTACCGCAACAAGAAGCGCCATTGGCAGAAAATGGGAAGCTGTGATCCCTTCCCGCTCCCACCGCAGGTAAGAGAGGATAAGTACTATGAGAGAAATGAATGTATATAATGTAAATTTTGTATATACATCTGTAGCTCGAATATGTTATTAAGCTCCGATGAAGAATATTATTCATCAGACAGAAGGGTGTGGTTAGCGTTTACCAGTGTTAATATTCTATGAAAATAGATCTGATGCTATCTTTTTCTATGCATTCACTTCACGATTTACAAACACACGTCGATATATCAGGTCTCTGAATTCTTTACGCTTAAAGTCAAAGAGAAAATGGTGAACGTCAGTATATTTCCCTCTCATTATGTACGATCCAGTAGTCTCCATAGCCCAGAATCTTAAAAAGTTCACCTCACTACCTGGTGAATAGGAAAACAGATACCCATGTGACATTCTCTTTAATGTCAATGTCTTAATACATTCATTATATTCTGATGACTTGATAAACGTTTATCTTATCCCGAATTATTTGATGTGTGATCTGGATATATTTGGTATTTTGAGATTGGTTTGGAAATGAGAATAAAGCATCGAGATGGTTCATTATTTAAACAGGTCTGATGTTTTGTGGTTTCGTGAAAAACGCTTGATTCTGAACGTTACCATTCAACCTTAAACTACGCCTTAAAATACCGGTTAGGCTAAAGTACGTGTTTCATTAAGATGAGAGGAAGTACAAAATTTGAAATAAAAAGGAAAAACAAAAACGCAGAGGGCAAAACATCATGGGCCATTTGAACAGCCATTTAAACCCAGTGCATCGAGGACATTTAAACTTTGAAATGATTTTGCGTTGCGTCAACTCTGACAACATCCCGGGTGTGTGTACCTATCGGCCAGCCTCCGACTGGGAAGACGAGGCGAAGTTCCTCCCGTCATGTTAATTCATGGGTAATTGAGGTGGCATATAGCATCACAAATGCCTCTAGAAAGCAGAGACCTGCTCACACGTCAATGGGAGTTCTGAAAACGTGTGTAATGAATAACAGCATCATCGGACCTTAATGAATATGTTCAATGCCTGTGAATAGTTTTAGCCGTTGATCCGCTTTGAGAGCTGTTAGCTGGACGACTCAAACAGATGTAGAAGACTTAATGATAAATTCTGTCTGGATTCCCATGTCAAAAAAACAAAACAGAACATAATTATGCCCGGGTTTTGATCGGTCAGATATCTCTAAAATTACATAAATGGTGATGATCATTCTTGAGTGTTGATTCAATCAACTGGTGGTCTGAGTGAAGCTAGAGTGACATGACTGATCAAAACTGATAATGGATGAGCTCGTCCAGAAAGCAGGACATACCAGCAGTAGCAAGCTTTACCACCAACAAATGTAAATATGTATTGTATAGATATTCAGTCTTCACAGTAAAAGGTTAGAAATTGTAAATAGACTTTGTGTAGGTGTCAACACTGCCAGGGGAGACTAGAATGGGGTACCAGGCAGGAGGTCTAAGGAGTAAGGCCATCTAACTCGTCCTGTCGGCCGGAGATTCTTTCTTTACTGCCACAGCCACTTGTTAATATGTAATGGGAATATTTTTTTAGTTTTCCATGGAACTTCCTGAGAGTAATATTTCCCGTGTTACTATCATCAAGTCGTAGGCAGGCAGGACGAGGGAGACAGTCTGAGCCAAGTGACCGTGTCAGTACTCTTGGAAGGTGGCGTCTTATCCCAGCAAATCTTACTGATTCAACAGTTTTCGGATTTTACACATTCGTACCACATTTATGATTCAGATTTTTTTTTTAACACTAGAATGTTCTGCATCTGCCCTCCCCCAGCACAAGTGAGACACCCTCTGTCCCGAACCGACCCCAACCGGAGGAAAACAAACGTTGAAACCCCAGGAACTCTTGGAATTCCCAGGCCGCATCCAGACTCCCAACAGCAGTAGGGTAGTCCTGAGCACTGACGACCCCAGCAAGGCCAAGCATTTCCAGGATATCACGAGACCTAACGGACACAGAGACTTCAAAGGACAGCACTTAAAGGCGGCTTTCTAGAGTCTCCACTAGCGTCCTTAAAAGCTATACCTAGATCTTCCAGCCACTAAACATAGTCTTGGTCTTCTAGGTTACCGTTACCTTCCAAGTGCCAGAAGTCTTGGTTTGCGGGGCCTTGCGGCTGCAACAGAATAATCTTTGACCCATGTGATAAAGGGTGACAAACTGACACGCCTCAGTGTGCTCATCCACCTTCAGTTTCCATCGAGCTACTTCACAACATTAATGCCTTATTCCTGCTGCTAGGTAGATCAGGGCCGAGATCCCTCATACCACTTCTTCCGCTGATTCATATCAAGTCAACAGTGGAGTCTTAATGCCTTCCACAAGTCATGGGATCTTCAGTTCTTGATCCAGGGGTCCCTTTTGCTTGTCTTCTCTCATCCTCTTCAGCCCCGCGGCTCTGGTGGTGGAGCCACGTACCGCACTCCAGTACGTTGCCCCACCTCACTGTACCCGAGGTTTCGTCTCTCTCTCCGGTTTCTTCAGGTGTCAGGATTTCATCTGCTATCCCCTTCTGCTGCTGCTGCTGCTGCTGCTGCTGCTAGTCCCTTCTAGTCCATCTGCAGTCCCGTCTGCTTGCGAAACTTCCGTCCCAGTCCCACTGTGCCTGACTGCCATACCTTCGTCCTGTAGTTATTAGAGAAGATTCCAAGATTCAGCTTTCGTTAGTGTAATGTTTCACCTTTTCATTTTACAAATTTATGATGAATTAGAAGAAAATGTAAATACATAGGATATTTTTTTTCTTTTATACGTCAGTGAATGCTATACTTGTCAGTGAACTGTATATTTTTTTTTCCATAGTTGTTAAATAAATAGCAATGCTCATCGAAGATGACAGTCCTTTGTACATATATGTCCTATCCCCATCGCTGAGATGCCCAACATTTACTGCCTCGCCAATACAATATGGTAAGCACTAACTCTTCATGGAATATCTCAGGATCACTAGAATTCAAGTGTATCAATCCTTTGCTGATTGTAATATAGCTTATTCTCCTATAGCATTACAAGTGAAGTGAACATTTTCATCCATTACAACAAAGTAACTGGTGAGAAAGTCTCCTGGTCATCTTATTTGTCAGGAACCAAGAGTAAACTCAGTTCCTTGATAATTTGGGTTGGCTGCCACTCACGTAATGCTTCTGTATCATGATGCAAGTGTTGTTACTGTACCTCCACAGCCACAGGCTCGAACACCTATCCTAAAGAATCACTCATGTTTACGTCTGAGAGTCTGTAATGCTTGTTACCAAAATGAGAGGAATGTTCGAATGATACAATTTGATATCATATAAACATTAGTACCAGCGCATCATATGATAGCAGCAAATTCATCTCATGAAATAAGTTCAATCTATGATAAAAGAAATTTTGGAAATTGAAGAAATCATTTCCAGTAGATGAATACATGGTTTCTTAGAGGTTTGGTCTGATATGCTTAGAAGTTCATGAGTTCAGGATGTGACACAGAGCTAAACATAATGTCTGTCTCACTGTTCATGTCAGCATAATCTTTGTATGCAATAGTAGACGGTGATGGTGATGTCATTTATCTATTTTGAATGATGGAGGAAGGTAAATACTGTCCCTTGTGACTGCAAGACTAGGAAGATGTAGGCAGTATGTCTTGTAGCTACAAGACTGAGCAGGATAGGTACTGTACCTAGCAGTTACAAGACAACAGAGGGAAGGTATTGGACCAAGTTATTTCAAGATAAGGAGGGTTGTTGCTGTACCTGGTAGTTACGAGACAAGAAGGGTAGGTACTACCTAGGATCTGCAAGACTAGGAAGGACAGGTACTGTGCCTCGTGCCTGCAGGACAAGGACGATAAGTAATGTACCTAGTGGCTGCAAGACAAGGTGGGTGGATACTGTATTCAGTGGTAAGGAATCTATCAGTCCACTGATCTAGTGAGCCTTACCAGAGTGTGCTCCACAGAATCACAGAATCACTAAGACTCAGTTGAAAGTATATATATATATATATATATATATATATATATATATATATATATATATATATATATATATATATATACATATATATTGCTGATGTCATATGTTTGTGTTAAACTCTAGAGTAAAAATACAGGAATAAATGGTATGTAGAATTATGTTCTTTAAATTTTGCAAATCATTTAATGTATTAAGTATATATATGAATAATCAAGTTAACTCTAAAATCTAAATGAAAAAAAGGTCTTAATTTTGACGTTCAATAGCTTAGTTCTTGCAATTCAACGGATGAGGAATTGATTCCATCATCTGCAACAGATAACAAACTGAAGTAATAAGAAAGTCTATCTTGTGAGAAGCCCTTGAGAATGAGTATCCTACAGATCATCGTCATACTAACATTTGTCATTCTGCTACACCAACAGCCCAAGAGCCAGTTCTACAACAGCCCTGAGGTCATGTTCCGGGCCGCGTACGGCGGTTTCCCTGGTCAGTCTAGCCTAGCCACTAACATGGCCGCCTTCAGCACGGCCCAAGCTCTCTCACCCATGCACGAAGACTCCCCGCAGTACAAGGAGTAGAGAGCCTATCACGCTGTGTTGCATTAGATAACCTCTGAGCCTTAAACATGATGGGGTAACAAGTTATCTAGGCACATGGGCATTTGTTCAACCAGTCAGAAGAGACTTAAATGTGTGTGTGTGGCTTATACATCATGTTTTCTGTACAAGATCTTTGTTTTTCAAATTCTTGATAAATTAAGGTAACAGAAACACCAAGTTAACGGTTAGAGTGGTTAACGGATCTGCTAGAGATATTAGCCTTATATGTAAATACATCAGCGTTAGAAATTCAAATTAGGTGACCATCAGTTTGAGGGAGTTCATGGAGTGAGGGATAATACGATGTTTAGTAGAGCAGAGACAGAAAAACACTTCTGTGTTGAATATCTTGTCTTTGGTTATTTATGAAAGTTTCTGCCCGTATACCAACCGCCCGTAGTGGACACCACATACAGGCCTCCGTGTTTCTACCGTGGTCAATACACCTTCATTACTACATAATTCCTAGGTAAAAATCATTCTAAAATCAGAGCAGAACAAAATACACTGGATCAATATTCAGCTTATGACTAAGAATTCTAGATCATTGTTCAGCTAATGGTAATCTATATTAAAGCACTGTTCAGCTAATGATCTAGTATACCAAATTAATGTTCAGCTCATGATTAAGTGTAATAATCTTGTGTTGAACTAATGATCTCGTAACATAAATCATTGTTCTGCTGATGATCTTGTGTATCAAATCAGTGTTTAACTAGTGATTAAGTATGATAAATTGGTGTTCAGTTAATGATCAAGTAGAAATGGGTTACAGTCAATCTCATTTGCAAATAACTTAACTGTAATGAAAAAGAGTTTAATATTGATAAGAAATCTATAAAGGTACGTTCATATATATATATATATATATATATATATATATATATATATATATATATATATATATATATATATATATATATATATATATATATATATTATATATATATATAAGAATGTAGTGCATATGAAGCATATAAACCCCAGGAGCCCTTCTTCAGGGCTCCCTGCAGCTCCAAGGCTGCGCTACGATCATCTGCAGGGAAAGGAAGAACTTCTCAGGAGTGAGTTCGACGAAAATATATTACGGTGACGCAGTCTCACTGAGGGTGACTTTCACTCGTGGCGTAACAGCTCACAGGCGAAGTCCGGTAACAAGAGAGAGATAGATAGAGAGGAGAGACAGGGGATTTTACGACTCTGCCTGGGCGTAATTAAGCCGCGAGTAAAGTCATTTTCAGAAATGATGTACGTGTCAATAGACGAAAAGAAAAACATTGTCGTCGAAGAACCCGCTTCAAAGGAACCCATCCTTTCCCTGCTAATGATTGCAGCGCGGCCTCGAAGCCGCAGGAACCTCTGGAGTAGGGTCCTGGAATACATACATACATACATATATATATATATATACATATATATATATATATATATATATATATATATATATATATATATATATATATATATATATATATATATATGTATAATCAGAAAGAAATAGGGGTTGCTATGATTGTGATTATCGGTGTCAGTCACTTAATGAAGATAGACTATAATTCGTAAACGCATATAATAATTCCTAGGAACTGTCATGAATCACATCAGTTCGTCTTGTGTGTCTGTCTGTAGTCATTATCAAACTAGTTGTTTTTAAGCCAATTCTCTGGATTTTGAACTTACTGTGCCAGTTAAAATCCGCGCATCATAATCGTGGTAATTCAGGACTACATACACATATAAATACACTTAGAGAGGGACCATGAAAAGGAGAAGGTCTAAACACTTGAGATTCGCTTGTGAGCGAGTGTTTCTGAGGCACTCACACACACTTAGGCTGTAAGTCCGTCATTCAGTGATTAATCTTTATTCATTTTTGCTTTTGCCAAAAAAGTTCCATTTTTTTTTCACATTGAGAATATGTAAATAGGTTTTAGAATTCGTTCAGCTTCAAGGGATCTCCTGGGCGTGGGGCTTTTGTCCTGTCCTCCTGGACGCGTGCAGTCTGGCTGTTGATATGCGCAGGATGATGTGCGCAATTCTGACATGCGCAGTGCTGACGTGCGCAGTGCTGACGCCTAGAGTTCACCCGTGTAATACGCTGTAACATATAACGTCATAACATATGATAATGAGTGCTGTTATGCACAGCCAGGACACAAGTACAGGTGCTGACATCCTGCAAGGGCATCGTGTCAGCTATGGCACACAGACCTGGGGTTGTTTCGTCCAGACGGAGCTGCAGTGTGAGAAGCAGCGTCAGTGAGGAACATGTAACACGTCACAACCAGACTACAGTCCACTGTTCTCCCTCGCCTCTCATACCATATCATGATTCTCTGCTGTCACCTTCCGCTTGCTTCACCTCTCACGCGAATACTTCTACATTGTCTTATCCAATGATATATATATATATATATATATATATATATATATATATATATGTACTTGTTGCATGTCTTTCATTCCCAGTATTACCTGCTAATAAACACTTCAGTCCCACAATAATGCTTAAAGCAGTTCATATATATATATATATATATATATATATATATATATATATATATATATATATATATATATATATATATATATATATATATGGGCATATATATAATCATTTACAGAAATATGATGTTTTAAAGGTTCACATAGATTTTATGCATGAATGAAATCAAAACTATTTAGCTTAGTTAAGACATAGTTCGCTAGAGCAAAGTGTTTTGTATATCCTTTGGTTACACTGTCAGCCCGGCACATATGAATACAGTGGACGCGTCTGTATGACACATGTTATGTACATATTTAAACATATTATCCCTATATATATGTATATATACATAAAGTCTTGGTTAAGCACTAATAATGTCACCAGAGAGAGATATAGTGTAAGTTGGTTTCGCTAATGTTTTGAAGAACATGATCGTATGATAAGGAAAAGATGATCATATAGTTAATCTTTGTCTTTGCTCTCCCGTTATCGTCCTCTTGATCCGTAAGTATTACTCCATTTTCTCTGATTTCAAGTAAGGTAACGAGTTTCTTGACGGAAATGACTGGTAACAGTAATGTGATAACCAGGAAACTTCTGAGCTGTCCATGAGCGTGTCCATCCAGAATGCTCGTCCTAGGTTAAGATATCTAAGTATTCGTTAGTCAACAGTTAATATCTTAGTCTTTAGTGACCTTTTAGCGACAAAGAGGTCAATATCTTCGGTGAATACTGAGAAAGTATTCGATGTTCACGTGAGGTCACCCACTGTCGCGCTACACTATAGTACAGGTCACCACTACTACCAACCAGCCCCTGCCGTCAGCCACGTCAGCTGGTGGCCTTACTGGTGAAAGACTCGTTTTTCAGGGTAGGTCAACGGTTGTTAGATGGTAAACAAGTGAACATTTAGTTTACAGAGGCCCTGTGTTTTGATATGCTCTATACGTCCATTGGCTTGTAATGAAGCATTCTCCAGCACGCACTTGCTGGACCCGAACACATCAACGATCACAGACTTTAGACGACCCTGTTAGCAGTCATGTGGGCAGGAGGTGAGTTGTCTGTGAGCGGTGGCGTAAGTAGGAGGGTCGGTTAGCTGTGAGCAGTGGCGGAGGTTGGAGATGGATTGTCTGTGAGCGGTGGCGTAAGCAGGAGGTGGGTTGTCTGTGAGCGGTGGCGTAAGCAGGAGGTGGGTTGTTTGTGAGCGGTGGCGTATGCAGAAGGTGGGTTGTCTGTGAGCGGTGGCGTATGCAGAAGGTGGGTTGTCTGTGAGCGGTGGCATAAGCAGGAGGTGGGTTGTCTGTGAGCGGTAGTTTAAGTCAGTTCAGTGAGTTCAGGTTGTGCTCACGGTAGAAGTGCACCAGGTACACAGAGTGTGTATGTACCAATGTATCTGTTATTGTTCTTCACTTTTGTTCTCGTGTTGCAGCAATTCGCTCTGTATCTTGCGATGCAACTGTGGGTTATGAAGTTGTCATGGTATTGCGCTATACATTGCGAATTGAGACGTGCGTAAATTCACTTTTACTTGATCCTCTACCGTTTGACATTTACATAGCATTAAGATGATATTATTACTGATATATAGAGGTTGTGGTAAGAACGGAGAACAGAAGGATTTGTGGATCATAAGATATCAATGTGCGACATTCATTTCAGTACATATTAATGGTTGTTTTCAGAACTTTGAAAATTCTTTGTTGCTCTATAAAATTGATCTACCTCGTATTCTGTTCTCCTAATGTGTAACCTTAATTATCATGATTATTATTAAGTATTATATTCAGTATTTACAGGTTTACGGTGCTTGTATCAGCAGCTAATTCGGCTATAGCTTTCTAGTCGCAATTGCTACGTTGCAATAAAGTCACACTCCTCATGGATGGTCTCAGAAGCATTGTCGTAAAAATGATTTGCTGAAAACAATTGTCTTTAATTCTGTTGATCGATTTGACAATGATGCATAATGAATCATCCTGTGGAAGGAAGTATTCTGTTAAATTTGTCTGTTTGATTCACTTGCAGGAGAAACGATTAAAATTTGCCGTCATTTTCCAACGTTTGAAGATCACATCGAAAGATTAGATTCCTTTGAAGGAAATAAGAAAACATAACCTTGATATCATAACGAGGATACTCAAACTTAATAATTATTAGATTCACCATTATCTCAATTGCTCTATACAAAGCCCCTTTGAAATGATATTGTCCCGCATATATATATAAGACCTGGCCTGATAGATACGCTAATCTTACGTATACATTTTCCAAAGAGCAGCAGCTGTACAGGGATCAAGTGGTGTAACCTGGCGGCCTCAAGACGTATCGTTCATGAGGCAACGCTGAGCTGGGGACACCTGGGGTGAACATCAGTTAGGGAGGTCAGGGAAGCCATGCCTAATGTCTGTACTGTCTACTTAATGCTCGTTCCTCTCTACTCAACGGATCATTAAGACATCTTGACTTCAAGCGTAATGATATATATATATATATATATATATATATATATATATATATATATATATATATATATATATATATATATATATATAATATATATATATATATTCTGAAAAAAAACCATACGGAAAAGGAAACATGAGATCCTGAGCGCTTTCGATGATATACGTTAATATACGAAAGCGCTCAGGATCTCGAGTTTCCTTTTCCTTGTGATTTTTTAGCATTTTGAAAATCACTTGTTTGTTGTGATTTTGTGCATATATATATATATATATATATATATATATATATATATATATATATATATATATATATATATATATATATATATATATATATATATATATATACCAAGACCATAAACAAAGAACCATGGATAGTCGCTATCTATCACAAAGAGGAATAGATTTTCGGAGGGAACAACCCATGAGTGGGTGTAGGTGTAGGTGGGTACGCATGGTAGCAGACGCGTCCACCGTGATCCTTATGTGTGTACTGCCGGGCGTAGTTGGACAGTGGCCAAGTAGTTCCGAAACGACATCTGTACCCGACGATTGCTACTTTTGTATGTGATGTTAATAAAATGGTTGATACAGAATGACCTCATTTTTTTTCTTATTCCCTTCCAAACAAGGATCTGTGTGACCTACAATCACGTAGATTAGAAAACGGGTAATATAGTACACTAGTTTTTGTTCTCCTTCCTTTCCTTGTTCTTTGTGGATGATTCTACCTTTCACTAATCCAGTTTTCTGTATACAGAATCAACCTGTATGACGTAAATTTCTCTTTTCGTAAAAGATGTCCTCTAGTCGTTGTACTGAAGGCTTAAGTTAATGTATATAAAGGATCAGCAAGTAAGCTCGGTCGAGTCAAAGTCTTCAAGCTTTTGTAACGTCAACGTACTGAGGTCGACCTTCTCTTAGTGTTGAGTCGACGTACTAAAGATGTTAAGATGACGTACTGTTACGTCAGTGAACTCAAGGTGTTGAGATGGTGTTTTAGAGTTACCGAAATGGTTCAAGCAAGACACACCTCGGTCATGGTTGTCTTGAGTAGAGGAGAAAATTATGCAGAAATTAGTCATGGCTTTGAAGGTGTTCACAGACTTGACTCCTCAAGGTTTACAGGAAGAGGAAATGATGAATATATAATGAAAAGGAAGAGAATTCCCCGATTTTGCTGTTCGATGAGAGAAGCCGTTATCACAACGGTTAACACTCGTGTGACTGACCACTGGTCTTCCCGCTCCCATACACGGTGTGAAAATTCGGGAAGCAGAAAGTGTCTAATCCTTCCCTTGGGGTAGGACCAGCGAAGTCATTTTCATTCATATTGACGACGCAAGTCTGTCCTGTGAGTCTAGCCAGGCGATGAATGGCCACTCGGGGGTTACCAATTAGTCAATAGACGTGATTAACTGCTGAGGGCATTTATAATTGTAATGTCTAATGGCGAATGCAACAAGAACCGAAAAACAAATGTAGATGAAGCACTGCAATACTCAATGAACTATTATGAAAAGGGTAGAAGTAAGCCCAAGGGTAGAAGCGACTTGGAAACTCTTGGGAGTGAAGGAGGCGTCACTTGGAGCGTCTCCTGCTTCTCCCTGTTCTGTTCTCTTCCTCACGCAATCAACCATAGGCCAAGGTGCGGGTCAAGGCTGAGGTGGAACCGTTTAGGAAGGCTAATCCACTATGATAAACAGGATGTTGCTCGAATAGCACTGCTCAGTATCCATCTATCTATCTATCTATCTATCTATCTATCTATCTATCTATCTATCTATGTGATCACGGATAGAGTGCATATGAATGCGCACTTTCATATAACACATGATACCCTTCAATAGCCAGAATTCGAACCAAGGATCTTTGGCGTGGTATTTGGGAACGCTAACTTCTAGGCTAGGCGAGCATAGCCCAGTTATTACGTCCCGTAATAACACGCAAAGGTCCTGGATTCGAATCCTGACTGTTGGAGGGCATTGTGATATATATATATATATATATATATATATATATATATATATATATATATATATATATATATATATATATATATATATATATATATATATACATTATCCTTGGAGATAGGGGAGAAAGAATACTTCCCACGTATTCCCTGCGTGTCGTAGAAGGCGACTAAAATTTTAGGGAAGGGAGCGTGGGGCTGGAAATCCTCCCCTCTCGTTTTATCTTTTTTTAATTTTCCAAAAGAAGGAACAGAGAAGGGGGCCATGTGAGGATATTCCCTCAAAGGCCCAGTCCTCTGTTCTTAAAGCTACCTCGCTAACGCGGGCAATGGCGAATAGTTTGAAAGAAAAAAGATATATATATATATATATATATATATATATATATATATATATATATATATATATATATATTATATATATATATATATATATATATATATATATATATAAGTAGGCAAAGAAATCATTCTATAGAGTCAAACCCAAACCTACCCTTGGTACCAAGAATCTTTTAGTTCTCTGTTTTGTGATAACTTTATGCTACTTTCCAGGTTGGTTAAGTCCTTTAATGTAATTTTGTAGCCTTCAGCAATGACAGTACCATTGATAATATCTTAATCAAAAGCTCATCAGAAAATTGTACGGGCTATGTTGACAGAATCCCATGTAAAAGCTGCAGTATCTTTTTTTGTTGGGCAGACTTAAGCAACATAAATATAGTAAAAGAATCAAGGAAAAGAATCAAATGCTTTATTTAATCATGTTAGGAATCATGACTATTATAATGACTAAAGTAACGCTTCTTCAGTTATAAACTGTAACTCCTTTACCACGAGAAATATCAGTGACTCTTCTTATACAAAGAATTGCAACATTAATATCTGTGAAGGTTCATACAATCTGGATAGCTTTGTCGTAGGCAAAATTTGTAAACAGTTCCTTTCCTGTCCACATGATAAAATTTTATGATAGGCATGATACCATACTCGGACACCGCCAACCCGAACACCACCATCCGGCATCACTTCTTTACCATTGGTGTCTTAGCTACGTCACTTTCTTGTATATCAACTGAGTGTTCTACGTCATCTACCTCATTCTTGTATCCCCCCGACGATGTGATCATTACACGAAAGTGCGCTTGGGAACTTACCGTATTTCATTTTCCTCGAGGTTATCAGCAAAGATATATATATATATATATATATATATATATATATATATATATATATATATATATATATAGGAAAGGATCACAATTTTGCGCGTGATCAAGATGTTCCTATGAGTCCACGGGGAAAATGAAACACGATAAGAAACACGATAAGTGTCTCCCCTGATGATGTGATTATTACACGAAAGTGCACTTGGGAACTTAACGTGTTTCATTTTCCCCGTGGACTCATAGGAATATATATATATATATATATATATATATATATATATATATATATATATATATATATATATATATATATATATCTTTCTTCTTTTAAAACTATTCGCCATTTCCCGCGTTAGCGAGGTAGCGTTAAGAACAGAGGACTGGGCCTTTTTTGGAATATCCTCACCTGGCCCCCTCTGTTCCTTCTCTTGGAAAATTAAAAAAAAAACGAGAGGGGGGAGGATTTCCAGCCACCCGCTCCCTCCCCTTTTAGTCGCCTTCTACGACACGCAGGGAATACGTGGGAAGTATTCTTAATCCCCTATCCCAAGGGATAATATATATATATATATATATATATATATATATATATATATATATATATATATATATATATATATATATATATATATATACTATTTGCCATTTCCCGCGGCAGCGAGGTAGTGTTAAGAACAAAGGACTGGGCCTTTGAGGGAATATCCTCACCTGGCCCCCTTCTCTGTTCCTTCTTTTGGAAAAAAAAAGAAAAAAAAAGAAAAAAAGGCTGTATGCTGTAATGTTAAAGGCTGTGGAGAGAACTCAAGACGAATAATATCTCTAATCTCAAAATAGCACATCACGCTCCCTTCCAACAATACACAGACAGAACTAGGTATCACATATTCAAATCAGCCTGATGGCATAAAGAAAAAAATCAGTTACCTTTGTACTTTCATAGTTTTCATCCAGCAAAAAGGAAGGCTCTTCACATACCTCAAACAGTCCACACCGAAAACAATACACTATGCCTCCCCATCCTGGTCCCGAAACATACCCAAAACCAGCTCTTAAGAAATTCAACACAACAAAGCAAAACTTGCAGAACCATAACAGCGTGTGCCCAAACCATCATCACATGTCAGCCACACACGGAGACCCAAATCTTACCTCTGCCGATACACGTAGTCATTAGACACAATTTATGGTAACCACAGACGACCTGCCACAGCCTCAGAAGCACGGTACTGACATAAGGCCCACAGTTCAGGCACTAATGCAACCTCATCCCCCGCCACCGACCAAATCTGGTACAAACAAACTCTCAGTGCATGATGACCCACCAAACACTTAATAGTCGCCGACTGTGACACATCCTTTAGACACCCGCTCCCAGAGCAAACCCTTCTGATACCGCTTTTTTCAGGGAAACACGCGTCATGCTATCACACCAAAGGTCTGGCCACGACCCATCATTACAAGCGTATCAAACAGAAAATGTAACCTATACAAGATCCTTCCTGCTTACGAGGTCACTAGCCCAATGAAGAGACAGAAACATTAAATCCTCAGCTGCCCATCATATCTGAATTCTCTGAGTGAGTGTTTAAGTGCTGTGGGATATTCATCAAGGGATGCTGGGGCTACATCGACGACGACGAAGTCGACCACATTTATATACCCTCCGCTGCGTAGGTGGTCTGCAGATGGTGAGCCACACGAGTGGATGAGCCTGGGTTTGGTCGCGTGTATTCAGGTCACACTCGAACTGTATCTCTGGTATGGCTATTTACATTATCCAATTCGAAGGAAAGGTACAACGTAAGACCTGACATTTTCTTCTAAGGCCTGTAGGAAAATCATTGTTGTTGATGGCGTAATCCATACTGTCAAGTGATAGATAGTGAAAGAGTCTTTAGAGAGTTAAACTTTAGACTGAGGTCAGCTTTTATTCATCCTGGGAGAAAATACCGATCTAGCTGGCTGGTGGGTGGCCTTGCGCTGGCCGAACAAGGAGAATGATGAAGGTCTGTTGTCAAACTAATACATGGACTTTTATCTGTGGGGATGATGAGATGCAACATCCGGCAGTTGATGCAGTACCACATTAATACTGGCAGGTGAAGGTGAGAGAGGCTTGTGGGAGGTTGTTCTCCTATGTATCGTCCCCACGTTTTACCTGTCCGTGTCATATCTACTTACGTAGTGATTAACCATGATGATGAGAATGATACCAGTGTACCTTTGTGGAGGAGTAATTTACAGATTGCTACTTTCTCCTTCTATTTTCTCTTTTTTATAATGACCGACAGGGTACAGGTAAAACATGCCCCACACAAGGACATCTTGGGTGAAAGGAAAAAGTAATAAGAAAAAGATAAGAAATGATCAGGGGTCCACCTTGTCTGTAGACATGACTCCTAAAGGAAGAAAGGTTACATGAAGAGGAAAGGACAGACGAAGGAAAGAAATTCTACAGCTTAGCTGTTCCAGGAAAGAAGGAGGCATCGTAACAGCCGGTCCTCGAGGGCCGGTCTCCACACAGAGGTGGTGGGAAGTGGGATCCAAACTGTGTGCCACGGGCGGGGACGCATCCAGACAGCTCACGCGAACGATGGCCAAAACAATACCTACAGGTGAGAGAGAGAGAGAGAGAGAGAGAGAGAGAGAGAGAGAGAGAGAGAGAGAGAGAGAGAGAGAGAGAGAGAGAGAGAGAGAGAGAGAGAGAGAGAGAGAGAGAGAGAGAGAGAGAGAGAGAGAGAGAGAGAGAGAGAGAGAGAGAGAGAGAGAGAGAGAGAGAGAGAGAGAGAGAGAGAGAGAGAGAGAGAGAGAGAGAGAGAGAGAGAGAGAGAGAGAGAGAGAGAGAGAGAGAGAGCATCAACATCCAGGCGTTTGAAAAAGGAAGGCCGAAGAGAGGTGATGCCAGTAGAATTAATAAGAGGGCAGGCTTTTGATTCCACTCTAGTTAACATAGTTAACAGAGAGATGGAGGATAAGCCACCCCAGATATGTGAGCAGTAGCCCACGCTTATGTGAATGAAACTCCTGTGGATATGACACAACTGTCCACAAGAAGAGTTTCCGCCCCTGTGGAACACTCCCACTTTTGCGAAGCAGACTTTGTGATGCTGATCACACGATGTCTCCAAGATAGAGCGAAGGACATGGTTACACCCAACATGTTTATGTTATTACAATGCTGAATTATAGCATTTTGTAACTGAACCGAGGGCAACGAATGATTCCTCGAGATACAGGGAGAAATTGCGTTTAGCACTATTAGATTTCACAGGGTTACTGCTTCTCTGCTTCGAGATGCTAGCGCAGGTACAAACCGGAAGGGGAAACATGATCAATGCGAGAAAGAGAACGAGTATCAAATTTAAGGAAGGAAGGGAGAAAAAGTGAGTTGAAGTATAAATAGGAATCATTAGCATGAAAGAGAATGGGGTTAGAAGTACAAGAGGCGAGAAAGAATGGGTGATAGGACAGAACCCTCAGGAACACTATTATTGATAGGATAGGAGAGGAAGTCGCAATGGAACGGCATGAAAAGAAATTATTCAGTAGAAAACAGAACGAAGGAGCGAAACTAAGGAAAGGGAATTTAGATAGCAAAAACGTATACCACACTCTGTCAAATGCTTTGCAGATGCCATGAGCTACTACAAATGTTTCACCAAAATCACTGAGAGAGGAAGACCAGAGGTGAGTCACATGGGAGAGATCACTGGGAAATCCATACTAGTGATCTGAAAGAAGGATATGGGATTTTAATTGTTTAAGAAAGTTAGAGTTAAGAAGTTTCAAAGAATTTTCCGACAACAGATCTGAGAGTGGTGGGGCTATAGCTAAAGGGGCTAGAGTTGTCTTCTTTCTCAGAGATGGGATGTACCAAGGCGTGATCGCAAGAGTAAGGAAAAATCTGGGTTTTCAAAACAGAGGCGAGATAGGTGAGAAAAAATTGTTGCTAGCTCGGAGACATGCTTCCTTAGAACTCAAAGTGGTATGACACCTGAGCCATATGCCTCGCCCACCTGGCGCTGGGAGAGTACCTGGAAGACACTGCGGGAGGAGAATATAGGAGATAACATAGGTTCGGAGGGAGGAGATGGATGCAGAGGATTAGATGCTAAAAAATCAGAGTAAAGTTTGACGAAAATAAGGTACCAAAAAGAGCGGCAACATCAGTTGGAGAGTTAGCAATAGATTGACCAGGTCGGGAGAGAGGTGTGGAACAAAATGATTTGTCAGCAGAAATCAAGTCAGCATACCTTTTTTATGAAAGCGTGCTTGACATGGCGAAGAACAGCTCTGCAGCGATCTGGATGGCTACCAATTCTATTGACGGACAACCGTCTTGGCTAGTGCAGAGTGGACAACCTCTGAGGCTCAAATTTTGGTGTGGAACTACGATGTTTGTCGCTTGTAACCACGTTGTCCATGACGGAGCTACTGCACTTCCCACATAATCAGGGTCACTTAATCTGTGCCTCAGCTCCGACAGCTCATGAGATATTGTGTGATCTGGGTTAATGCCTCTCTCATGACTTGCGGGTTATAAACCCTAAAGTGGAGAGATCCATGTGGTCAGCACCTCATATGTGGATAGACTCATGTAGTCAGTACTTCAAGTGTGGAGAGATCCATGTGGTTAGCAGCTCAGATGTGGAGAGACTCATGCAGTTAGCACCACAACTGTGGAAATAGCCATGTAGTCAGTACTTCCACTGTGGAGAGGCTCATGTAATCAGCATTTCCAGTGTGGAGAGACCTATGCAGTCAGCAGATCAGGTAGAACCAATGTAGTCTGCACATTATCTCTGGTGATGCATGAAGTGCAACATACATGGACCTCCTCGTCGGTATTATCATAGCAATAATTCATATATGACTGGAGCGACACAACCTCTCATTTTAGGGCGTACAGGCGAGTCACAGGTATGCGAAGGTGCTTTGTTATGTCTCAAGGAAGGTTCTGGGGTTAATCTTTATTGTGTTAAAATGCTCCGGAGGATCTCTGTTAAACAATAAGTTCCATATAGTAAAATTCTTTCGATCAAATTTCCAAAGTAACATAGAACTAATAATCTGTCTATTGTTCAGTTGATGAACCGAACTACAGTCTCGCTTCACGGTGTCAGATAAGCACTGTATTAATGAACAAGAAGGTTGAAAGATATTCACAAAGTAAGAAAGACCTTGAAAAACACTTAATCGGTTACTTTTCTAATGAAAGTATAAATGAAGCAAAAGTAAGAGAATCTAAGATAACAATATTGAATTTCACTTCTTATGGATCTTGGGATTTTATATTTGCGACACACTGGTGGGATCTCCCGTGGGTATTGTTTCTTCGACTACAACGTTAACCTAACCACTGTTGAGGATAATTCTTATGCGCTCACACCTTCTGGTGGATCTGTCCACACACACACACACACACACACAAACACACACAACGAGCCAGCCCACTCCCTCTGAAATCTGCTCTTTCCTAGACGACCCTAAAGGGACGGTATGCTGACCGACCTACTACCTGCTCTCTACTTTGAATGCTCAATAGCCACAGACTTTGCATGGGGAGCGATCAACGACCACTCCGGACCTTACCTGACGAGTGACCAAGGTCAAACGACATAGGGGAAAAGCGGGGGGGACCTGATTGCTTCTCCGGCTGATGAAACCTACATGACCACAGTGGAGCGTTGTGACAAACTGATCCCCAACCACTGTTAATGATCACTGCTACACTCACGCCTCGACGGACACTGGGAAAATTAGAAACATAAATTACCCGAGGGTTAAAGCGCGTGACATGAGTCGTCTCAGACAAGCTAGATCATGTCACCACCTTGATGTGCCTGTCACGTCATCATCTTGGGTTGCCCATACTGTCATTACCACCTTAGGTTGCCCATCATGTCATTACCTTGGGTTGCCCATCATGTCATTACCTTGGGTTGCCCAGCATGTCATTACCTTGGGTTGCCCATCATGTCATTACCTTGGGTTGCCCATCATGTCATTACCTTGGGTTGCCCATACTGTCATTACCTTGGGTTGCCCATACTGTCATTACCTTGGGTTGCCCATCATGTCATTACCTTGGGTTGCCCATCAAATCACTACCTTGGGTCCAGCTTCTGCAAAAACCTCTGATGTGGTTGACGGTGTAGAAGGTGGGGAGGCGTTCGTGTGGATGGTTTGTGCGACAACGCCAGACACCTTCATCGTATTGTTATGGTTTCTTGCAGCAGCAGTAGCAGCGACTGCTACAAACACTAGCAACAAAAACAGTGTACAGTATGTAAATCTTATCTCTCCAATCTTCATTCATTGCTCCTTTCTACTTTCTACTTCTTTTTCTTTCAGATCTTAATTGTTAATTCATCACTCTTTATCTACTTCGTCTTCTGTTCCCGTTTTGTCAACTTCCTCATCTTCTTTCTTTTTCCTTTTCATGTCGTATATCTCTATTTTCATTGGTCACCTGCTTCATCACTTTTTCTGAGTTTCATCATTTATCTCTTCCTTCTGCTACATTTATCAAACGTGCTATGTTATCTTTCTGCTACATTTATCACACATACTACATTGTTTATCTACTACATTTATCATGCGTACTACATTATTTATCTGCTACATTTATAATGCGACTACGTTATTTATCTGCTACATTTATCATGCGTACTACATTATTTATCTGCTACATTTCTCACACATACTACATTATTTATCTGCTACATTTATCATGCGTACTACATTATTTATCTGCTACATTTATCATGCGTACTACATTATTTATCTGCTACATTTATCATGCGTACTACATTATATATCTACTACATTTATCATGCGTACTACATTATTTATCTGCTACATTTATCATGCGTACTACATTATCTATCTGCTACATTTATCATGCGTACTACATTATATATCTACTACATTTATCATGCGTACTACATTATCTATCTGCTACATTTATTATACGTACTACATTATCTATCTGCTACATTTATCATGCGTACTACATTATTTATCTGCTACATTTATCATGCGTACTACATTATATAACTGCTACATTTATCACACATACTACATTATTTCTTCCCTGCTACTTTAGCATCACGATTTTGATCTATGATACCATTCAAAAACTCTTTCCTTTCTGCTTGCCTCCATTTACCTCATTCCTCCTTATTAAAATTCAGACTGGCTTACGATCCTTCCTGAAGTGGGATGTGAACGCCAGCTGGTGAAGCCGCTCCGCCTGCAGCTGTAGCGAGAGGGTACACTACACAACAGTTAGAAAGTGTCTTAAAATGCCACACTGGCTAAACCTTGACCCACGTTACGTTCCACTTGGCAGGTTGTAACACCGCCACAGCCGTCACCATCACCACTACCACAACCATCACCACCGTCACCATCACCACTACCACAACCATCACCACCGTCACCATCACCACTACCACAACCGCCACCACCACCACCATCATTATCATCACTACTACTACTACTACTACTACTACTACTACTACTAATTACCATCACCACTACCGCGACCATTCTCTCCCCCCCACTATCACCTCTCCCCCTACCATCATTATAACCACTACCACTACCATCATTCCCGGCACACTAGTCCTCTCATAGAGATGTTGGTAGCATACCTTGGTGCTGTGTTGGTAGCTCAGGATGGCACTGTTTTGGTAGCGCAGCTTGGCGCTTTTTTGGTAGCGTAGTTTGGCGCTGTGTTGTTAGCGTAGCTTCGCCCTGTGTTGATAGTATAGCTTGGCGCTGTGTTGGTAGTGTAACTTGGCGCTGCGTTAGTAGTGTAGATTGCCGCTGTGTTGGTAGTGGAGACTTGGTAACCCAACGGGATTCTGGGTCACGCAGTACATAGACGAGAGACAGATTCAGTCAGTGAGTATCCTATCTCCTCGGAGACAGTTAGCCAGCTCAGGGGAAATAACATTCAGAAATCTCGGTGAGCTTGCACCTCGATTTGTTACAAAAGGTGTCTTTTACAGTGTGCATGGCTTGCCTCCTGTGAGATTAATGGACCAGTAATGTTTCTACAAGTGGCACTGATAACTTCAATTCCTACAAGGCATCCTGGCTGAGTCGCGCCTGTGTAGGTCGAGCCTGTGTGGGTTG
The DNA here is from genome assembly GCF_036320965.1 of Panulirus ornatus. Lineage (NCBI taxonomy): Eukaryota > Metazoa > Arthropoda > Malacostraca > Decapoda > Palinuridae > Panulirus > Panulirus ornatus. The sequence goes on along the minus strand of NC_092236.1, from coordinate 45,939,931 downwards.
AGTCTGGTTGGGTCGAACAGCTGTTTGGATCGAGTAGCTGTTTGGGTCGAGCACCTGTTTGGGTCGAGCGTCTGTAGGGCACCAGTCAGGGTCCCGGCTGAGAAGAGTATTAAGGACGTGCTTCTGGCGTGAAGTGCGAGCACGGACCGACCTGACGTTTAGGACGAGGGTCCATCGTTAGACAACGGACACATCCTCCAGCTACTAAAAATCCAGCTAAGACCCTCTGTTACACACTCAAGTGAACTCTGAGCAGCAGAGAGCAAGAAGTCCCTTGCAATTGTGAATAAGAATGTTTAGTTACTATTAGTATCTATGTAGGAATGCATGCCACATCATTTCTGATACTGTGAGTAGCCTTAGATATTTACTACATTAATATCCGCGGACCCGTACATAATGACTGATTATACTAGTAGTGTTGCAACCAGTTAGATATTAAGATTCCAATTATTGCGTGTCGACGCACATTTGATTGTGACTTAATGTAGACTCATGTCATTCCATCTGGGTATTAAATGTAAGAAGGTTATTGGCTTTTCCTTAGCCCACTGAAAAGAGAGTACTCAAAGTATGCTTGACAGGCCATTGGCCTAGTTGGGTGATTAATATCTTTATTCAAACCATGGTATGGGCCCCCATGGTAATCTCACTTGAACATCATCATCTATCAAATCATAATCTTCAGTAAGTACGTTTCTATTCACTATGTTTGTATATATATATATATATATATATATATATATATATATATATATATATATATATATATATATATATATATATATATATATATATATATTTATTTATATCTATTATGCTTTGTCGCTGTCTCCCGCGTTAGCGAGGTAGCGCATGGAAACAGACGAAAGAATGGCCCAACCCACCCACATACACATGTATATACATACGCGTCCACACACGCACATATACATACCTATACATCTCAACGTATACATATAATACACACACAGACATCAACATATATACGCATGTACATAATTCATACTGTCTGCCCTTATTCATTTCCGTCGCCACCCCGACACACATTAAATGAAAACCCCCTCCCCCCGCATATGTGCGAGGTACCGCTAGGAAAGACAACAAAGACCCCATTTGTTCACACTCACTCTCTTGCTGTCATGTATAATGCACTGAAACCACAGCTCCCTTTCCACATCCAGGCTCCACAGAACTTTCCATCGTTTACCCTAGACGCTTCACATGCCTTGGTTCAATCCATTGACAGCACGTCGACCCTGGTATACCACATCGTTCCAATTCACTCTATTCCTTGCACGCCTTTCACTCTCCTGCATGTTCAGGCCCCAATCACTCAAAATATTTTTCACTCCACCTTTCCACCTTCAATTTGGTCTCCCACTTCTCGTTCCCTCCACCTCTGACACATATAGCCTCTTTGTCAATCTTTCCTCACTCATTCTCTCCAAACCATTTCAAAACACCCTCTTCTGCTCTCTCAACCACACTCTTTTCATTAACACACATCTCTCTTATCCTTTCATTACTTACTCGATCAAACCACCTCACACCACATATTGTCCTCAAACATCTCATTTCAAGCACATCCACCATCCTCCGCACAACTCTATCTATAGTTCACGCCTCGCAACCATATAACATTGTTGGAACCACTATTCCTTCAAACATACCCAGTTTTACTTTCCAAGATAACGTTCTCGACTTCCACACATTTTTCAACGCTCCCAGAACTTTCGTCACCTCCCCCACCCTATGATTCACTTCCGCTTCCATGGTTCCATCCGCTGCCAAATCCACTCCCAGATATCTAAAACACATCAATTCCTCCAGTTTTTCTCCATTCACACTTACCTCCCAATTGACTTGTCCCTCAACCTTACTGTACCTAATTACCTTGCTTTTATTCCTGGGAAATTATATGGGAGGGTATTGATTGAGAGGGTGAAGGCATGTACAGAGTATTAGGCTGGGGAAGAGCAGTGTGGTTTCAGAAGTGGTAGAGGATATTTGGATCAGGTTTTTGCTTTGAAGAATATATCTGAGAAATACTTAGAAAAACATATGATAGGCATATGATAGAGTTAATAGAGATGCTCTGTGGAAGGTATTAAGAATATATGGAGTGGGAGGCAAGTTGCTAGAAGCAGTGAAAGGTTTTAACGAGGATGTAAGGCTTGTGTATGAGTAGGAAGAGTGGAAAGTGATTGATTCTCAGTGAATGCCGGTTTGCGGCAGGGGTGCGTGATGTCTCCATGGTTGTTTAATTTGTTTATGGATGGTGTTGTTAAGGAGGTGAATGCAAGAGTTTTGGAGACAGGGGCAGGTATGCAGTCTGTTGTGGATGAGAGGGTTTGGGAAGTGAGTCAGTTGTTGTTCGCTGATGATACGGCGCTGGTGGCTGATTCGGGTGAGAAACTGCAGAAGCTGGTGACTGAGTTTGGTAAAGTGTATGAAAGAAGAAAGCTTAGAGTAAATGTGAATAAGATCAAGGTTATTAGGTTCAATAGGGTTGAGGGACAAGTTAAGTGGGAGGTAAGTTTGAATGGAAAAAAAACTGGAGGAAGTGAAGTGTTTTAGATATCTGGGAGTGGACTTAGCAGCAGATGGAACCATGGAAGCGGAAGTGAGTCACAGGGTGGGGGAGGGGGCGAAAGTTCAGGGAGAGAAGAAGAATGTGTGGAAGGCGAGAACGTTATCTCGCAGTGCAAAAATGGGTATGTTTGTAGGAATAGTGGTTCCAACAATGTCATATGGTTGCGAGGCATGGGCTATAGATTGGGTTGTGTAGAGGAGGTTGTATGTGTTGGAAATGAAATGTTTGAGGACAATATGTGGTGTGAAGTGGTTTGATCAAGAAAGTAATGAAAGATCAAGAGAGATGAGTGGTAATAAAAAGAGTGTGGTTGAAAGAGCAGAAGAGGGTGTGTTGAAATGGTTTGGTCACATGGAGAGAATGAGTGAGGAAAGATTGACAAAGAAGATATATGTGTCAGAGGTGGAGGGAACGAGGAGAAGTGGGAGACCAATTTGCTCTTATTCACATTTACTCTCAGCCTTCTTCTTTCACACACTTTACCAAACTCAGTCACCAACTTTTGTAGGTCCTCACTCGAATCAATCCCTAGCGCTGTATCGTCAGCAAACAACAACTGACTCACTTCCCTTTCATCCAGAACAGACTGCATACTTGCCCCTGTCTCCAAAACTCTTGCATTTACCTCCCTAACAACCCCATCCTTAAGCAAATCAAACAAGCATGGAAACATCACGCACCCCTGCAGCAAACCGACATTCACTGGGAACGAATCACTTTCCATGCTTCCTACCCGTACACAAGCCTTACATCCTTGATAAAAGCTTTTCACTGCCTCTAGCAACTTGCCTCCCACACCATGTACTCATAATATATTCCACAGAGCATCTCTATCAACTCTATCATATGCCTTCTCCAGATCCATAAATGCTACATACAAATCCTTCTGTTTTTCTAAGTATTTCTCATATATTCTTCAGAGCAAACACTTGATCCACACATCCTCTACCACTTTTGACACTACACTGCTCTTCCCCAATCTGATGCTCTGTACATGCCTTTACCCTCTCAATCAATACCCTCCCATATAATTTCCCGGGAATACTCGACCAACTTATACCTCTGAAATTTGAACACTTACCCTCATCCCTTTGCCTTTGTACAAAGGCATTATGCATGCATTCCGCCAATCCTCATGCACTTCACCATGAATCATACATACAGTGAATATCCTTACCAACCAGTCAACAACACGGTCACTCCCTTTTTGATAGATTCCACTGCAATACCATCCAAACCCGCCGCCTTGTCGGCTTTCATCTTCCGCAAAGTTTTCGCTACCTCTTGTCTGTTTACGAAACCATTCTCCCTGGCCCTCTCACTTCATACACCACCTCGACCAAAACACCCTATATCTGCAACTCTATCTTCAAATACATTCAACAAACCTTCAAGATGCTCACTCCATCTCACTCTCACTTCACTACTACTTGTTATTACCTTCCCATTAGTCCCCTTCAACAATATTCCTATATATATATTTGTCTCCCAATGTTCACTCTAAATGAGTTCATTAACGTGTTTGTTCATCTATTTCTACAGAAAGATAAGCCATGTACAAACCAGGCGGCCACTAGCCTACCTGTCAGACACTCAGTGAAGTGTCCAGACCTGGTCTCAAAATGATATATTTCGTGCATATGTTGCAAGCGGAGCAACATCTCTCACTGGCATGGAATTGGTTAAGAGCATAATATAAGGTAAGCGCAATACGCATTATACCGCAGGCGTAACACATGTCCGTCTCAGTGATTCTCTCGGAAAAATAAAAAAACAACTGACACAAAAATATCCGACACCGTTGCTTCATAGGAATTGAAATGATGGTTTCTGACAGGCGAGTGAAGTGGGGGAGTCGTGTCTGAGATCACTAACACTAGGTGTAGTAATGCTTCACTGGGTTTCGTAGTACAGCTCCGGTGTTCGAAGTTTCGTCTTTGCTCTAGTGGGAGTAGCGTGGTGTGCTTTAGTCATAAGGAAGGATATGCGAATAGTGGACAGTGGTCGCCATCTCACCCAGACGTAGGCACCAATGAAGAGAGAGAGAGAGAGAGAGAGAGAGAGAGAGAGAGAGAGAGAGAGAGAGAGAGAGAGAGAGAGAGAGAGAGAGAGAGAGAGAGAGAGAGAGAGAGAGAGAGAGAGAGAGAGAGAGAGAGATGTGCATAAGACTGGACATAGATGGTGTGTGCTGTACATAGGACTATACACAGATGTGCATCGTATTTCGACTGAATACAGATGTTGTGGTCCGTATGTGTACAACTGGATGCAGATGTTGTGTTCCGTATGTAGGACTGGATATACATGGGGTGTTCCGTATGTAAAGACTGGATGTGGATGGTGCGTTCCATATGTAAGATTTCGTGCTTTCCATAATATGCTTGTAAGGCAACCATTGAGAATTCTATGGACGACCAGGTGTGCTCAAGCCATGAGGAATTTATCATTCAGTAATAATCGGCCGTCTGGAAGGCACACAGTTCTACTGAGCGAGAGGTCACCAGCTAGCAAGCAGTGGTCCTTGGGTATTTCCGTGTGAATACAGTTCTTTAGTGTAGGCAACTGTGAAAGTATTTACTCCCAGTGATCGAGGTACATCATTATCTTTGCTTGTGATACATTCAAAGCTTAGTCACCTGAGGCAAAGAAGCCGTGTGAATGTGGAATGTTACCCATTACTCTCCCAGCCCAATTTGGCGTGTCGTCTCATGGTATTCCCGAAGGCCAACCAAAAAAAACGACGAAGTGAAAATGGTATCCCGAGACACGAGAAGGTCTTTACTTTCCACAACATGAAGGAAGTCTTGAATGTATGATGACAAACGCAAACATTCAGGTCACCAGGTTCTAGGTCGCTAACCGGGACTGATGTGACTGTCAGCTTGTTCGGGTAAACAGGTGGTTTTAAGGTAACCACAAACACCTTTATGTAAGCTGAGACAGGATGAGACACCGAGCTCCTAATAAAGGTTATCCAATTAATGATTATATATATATATATATATATATATATATATATATATCATACTTTGTCGCTGTTTCCCACGTTAGCGAGGTAGCGCAAGGAAACAGACGATATACACATGTATATCATACACGTCCACACACGCACATATAAATACCTATACATCTCAGCGCATACATATATATGTATACACACACACACACATATACATATATACACATGTGCATAATTCATACTATCTGCCCTTATTCATTCCCGTCGCCACCCCGCCACACATGAATTGAAAACCCCCTCCCCCCGCATGAGCGCGAGATAGCGCTAGAAAAGACAACAAAGGCCACATTCGTTCACACTCAGTCTCTAGCTGTCATGTATAATGCACCGAAACCACAGCTCCCTTTCCACATCCAGGCCCCACCAAACTTTACATGGTTTACCCCAGACGCTTCACATGCCCGGGTTCAATCCATTGACAGCACGTCGACCCCGATATACCACACCGTTCCAATTAACTCTATTCCTTGCACGCCTTTCACCCTCCTGCATGTTCAGGCCCCGATCACTCAAAAACTTTTTCATTCCATCTTTCCATATTCAATTTGGTCTCCCACTTCTCCTCGTTCCCTCCACCTCCGACACATATATCCTCTTGGTCAATCTTTCCTCACTCATTCTCTCCATGTAACCAAACCATTTCAAAACACCCTCTTCTGCTTTCTCAACCACACTCCTTTTATTGCCACACATCTCTCTTACCATTTCATTACTTACTCGATCAAACCACTTCACACCACATATTGTCCTCAAACATCTCATTTCCAGCACATTCACCCTCCTCCACACAACTCTATCTATAGCCCACGCCTCGCAACCATATACCATTGTTGGAACCACTATTCCTTCAAACATACCCATTTTTGCTTTCCGAGACAACGTTCTCGACTTCAACACATTTTTCAAAGCTCCCAGGACTTTCGCCCCCTCCCCCACCCTGTGACTCACTTCCGCTTCCATGGTTCCATCCGCTGCTAAATCCATTCCCAGATATCTAAAACACTTCACTTCCTCCAGGTTTTCTCCATTCAAACTTACCTCCCAATTGACTTGTCCCTCAACCCTACTGTGCCAAATAATCTTGCTCTTATTCACATTTACTCTCAGCTTTCTTCTTTCACACACCTTACCAAACTCAGTCACCAGCTTGTGCAGTTTCTCACCCGAATCAGCCACCAGCGCTGTATCATCAGCGAACAAGTGACTCACTTCCCAAGCTCTCTCATCCACAACAGACTGCATGAATACTTGCCCCTCTTTCCAAAACTCTTGCATTCACCTACCTAACAAACTCATCCATAAACAAATTAAACAACCATGGAGATGTCACGCACCCCTGCCGCAAACCAACATTCACTGAGAACCAATCGCTTTCTTCTCTTCCTACTCGTACACATGCCTTACATCCTCGATTAAAACTCTTTACTGCTTCTAACAACTTGCCTCCCACACCATATATTCTTAATAACTTCCACAGAGCGTCTCTATCAACTGTATCATATGTCTTCTCTAGATCCATAAATGCTATATACAAATTCATTTCCTTTTCTAAGTATTTCTCACATAAATTCTTCAAAGCAAACACCTGATCCACACATCCTCTACCACTTCTGAAACCACACTGCTCTTCCCCAATGTGATGCTCTGTACTTGCCTTTACCCTTTCAGTCAATACCCTCCCATATAATTTCCCAGAGATACTCAACAAACTTGTACCTCTGTAATTTGAGCACTTACTCTTATCTCCTTTGCCTTTGTACAATGGCACTATGTATGCATTATGCCAATCCTCAGGCACCTCACCATGAGTCATACATACATTAAATAACCTTACCAACCAGTCAACAATACAGTCACCGCCTTTTTTAATAAATTCCATTGCAATACCATCCAAACCCGCTGCCTTGCCGGCTTTCATCTTCCGAAAAGCTTTTACTACCTCTTTCCTGTTTACCAAATCTTTTTCCCTAACCCTCTCACTTTGCACACCACCTCGACCAAAACACCCTATATCTGCCACTCTATCATTAAACACATTCAACAAACCTTCAAAATACTCACTCCATCTTCTCACATCACCACTACTTGTTATCACCTCACCATTTGCGCCCTTCACTGAAGTTCCCATTTGCTCCCTTGTCTTACGCACTTTATTTACCTCCTTCCAGAACATCTTTTTATTCTCCCTAAAATTTAATGATACTCTCTCACCCCAACTCTCATTTGCCCTCTTTTTCACCTCTTGCACCTTTCTCTTGACCTCCTGTCTCTTTCTTTTATACATCTCCCACTCAAATGCATTTTTTTCCTGCAAAAATCGTCCAAATGCCTCTCTCTTCTCTTTCACTTATAATCTTACTTCTTCATCCCACCACTCACTACCCTTTCTAATCAACCCACCTCCCACTCTTCTCATGCCACAAGCGACAAAGTATAAAAAAAAAAAAAAAAAAAAAAAAAAAAAAAAAAATATATATATATATATATATATATATATATATATATATATATATATATATATACATATATATATATATAAATATATATATATATATATATATATATATATATATATATATATATATATATATATATATATATATATATATATATATATTTCTTTCTTTTAAACTATTCGCCATTTCCCGCGTTAGCGAGGAAGCGTTAAGAACAGAGGACTGGGCCTTTTTTGGAATATCTTCACCTGGCCCCACTCTGTTCCTTCTTTTGGAAAATTAAAAAGAAACGAGAGGGGAGCATTTCCAGCCCCCCTGCTCCCTCCCCTTTTAGTCGCCTTCTACGACACGCAGGGAATACGTGGGAAGTATTGTTAATCCCCTATCCCCAGGGATAATATATTTTTTTTTCCAAAAGAAGGAACAGAGAAGTGGGCCAGGTATGGATATTCCCTCAGAGGCCCAGTCCTCTGTTCTTAACGCTACCTTGCTAACGTGGGAAATGGCGAATAGTTTGAAAGAAAAGATATATATATATATATATATATATATATATATATATATATATATATATATATATATATATATATATATATATGTATATATATGCATATATATATATATATATATATATATATATATATATATATATATATATATATATATATATATATATATATATATATATATATATATATATATATATATATATATATATATATATATATATATATATATATATATATATATATATATATATATATATATATATATATATGCAAATATATATATATAAATATATATATATATATATATATATATATATATATATATATATATATATATATATATATATATATATATATATATATATATACACATATATATGCACACACTCAAATATGTGCGTATATATATTTATGTGTATGTGAGTGGATATGTCTTTCTTTGTCTGTTTCCTGGCACTTCCTCGCTAACGTGGCAAACGGCGATCAGGCAAGGAAAAAATATACTGCTGCTACTATTTCTACTACTACTACTACTACTACTACTACTACTACTACTACTACTACTACTACTAATATTGATAATAATGACAATAATGATAATAATGATAATAAAAACAATGATAATGATGATCATAATTGTAAAGATTATAATGATAATAATAATGATAATAATGATAATAATAACAATAATAATAATGGTAATGATAATGATATGTCATAATAATGATGAGGAGAAGCTCCTTCGTCCGACCTTGATTCTTGGTCCTCGAGACTTGGATCATCGTGAGCGCTTATGGTTGGACAATCGTCCAGACAAACACGTCTTCCGTTACATGACCCCCATCCGGTGAAGAGCCCTACCCTCCTGCTATCCTCACTCCCAGCGTTGCCCACCGCTCCGCCCAGCATCCCTGCCCCCAGAACCAACCCCTATCACTGCCCTTCCTCCCCAGACCCACCACCGCCTGCTCTACCCTTCCCGCCCGAGACCTCCACCCCTTGCACTGCCCTACCCTCCCAGACCCACACAGCTTCTGGACGGCACTGCCCTTCCCCGACTTCCAACCTCGCTGAGGCCCTCCTATCCCGTCCTCCACTCCACCCCCTCCTCAAACAATGCCCTTCCCTTTCTCAAGCTTTCCCCACTCCCACGAATGACCCTCCCTTCTCTAAACCACCACCCACTTGCGCGCATCTCCCTTCCCCTGAACCCAACCCCCTCCCGGTCCCTCCTTCTCTTGCCCGGTCGCTCTGGTCATGGCGGCCTGCTCGGGCAGGGGCTGGTGGCCCACGCTGGACGTACCCCACACAAACACTTCCTACATTGCATGTAGACTAAGAAAGCATGTGGTTCTAGGACGTACTACATGCCAAGAGAAGCAAGCGGTGGGAAGTTGTTCTTTAGTCGTGTCCAACATTTCTACCAAGAGCTGATGTTTCGAACTTATTCGTTCATGTTATATAGCAATATAGACGCCCGGGGGGCACTGCGCCATTACGGTAAGACGATCGTTGCTAGGCACAACAACTGCGAAAATGATAGCAATGATAAATCAACAACAAACATGATGTAGATGGAGTTGATTGCAATGATCACCCGTGATAATGCTAAGTCTCCTTTCGTCTTGTGTGCTGTCCTCAACGTCATTGTCTCCTCCTTCCTCCATCTGAACTGTAACGCAAAGTCTCCCCCATTTATATCATAATGACTAGGCAGACTTAAGCATGAGTTGGCGAACAAGTGGGAGTGTTAAATAACCTTCTCTACGCAAAAAGAGCTGTTTACGTCTAACAGGAAATCCTTGACTTCACTGCCTCACCAGTTAGCCAGTCACAGCTGCCACGCGTGACCTCACTGGTCGCTTGCTGGACGAATCCTCAGGAGTCCTTTGCTTCTAGCATTAACGCACTGGTTTACCTCAAGGCTTTAGAGAGTGTGGGTTAGGCATTTTTTTTTCCTTCATTCAATGATGTTTATGCAGCTTTACCCAAGGGTTCGTGTGTGTGTGTATCACAGGAAGGTCGGTATGTAAGAGGTGACCAGGGAAGGAAAGTGGGGTAATAAGATGTTGTGGTGTCTGATGGGGAAGGTTTCACAAACATTTTTTTCCCGCAGGAGAGTAGCCTCTAAGCAAATAGCCTACCGGAGTATTTCGTTCCCTATTTTTGACTTCCATTGTAATTTGAAGAAGAACACGAGTCTCTCTGATCTTGAACAGTGCTGAAGAACCTGCTTTAAGAGAAACGCGAACAGTAACAGCCCGCTGTGTCTTCTTGGCAAGTGACCTTCTCGACCTTCTTGGCTATTATTTTTCATTTAACATTATGATCTCGTGCGGCAGGTGTGGCGTTTAGTTTTAGAAGCATGATGTTAAACGTTGACCAAGAGTATGTCTTCACCTATCGGTTATACTTGCAAAACTAGTTTTTTTCCTTGTTCTCAAAAAAGAAATTATATATATATATATATATATATATATATATATATATATATATATATATATATATATATATATATATTTTTTTTTTTTTTCTTTTTTTTTTTTTCTTTAGAGGTTGCATCATTCTTAAGGGGACTCAGGTAGAGTATTTTTGGCGTCAAATTCTGGTTCTTCTTCATTGTTTCCAGCAGAACATACCTCTGCTGAATTGCTTTGATACCTGCTGTGGTTTTTGCTGCACATGCGGTCGATGTGCATCAGCCACTGGAAGTTGGTCAGGGTTTCGTCTTCGCATGACGTTGTGGTGACTGGTGGCGACGGTACTGTGACAGATTAGTGTGACCCGGCCTTACAGAGGTGTTACATATGATCCTCACTGACTCCACGTCTATGAGGCAAAATACATGACAAAGGGAAGATTTGGAAGTAGCTGCTTCAGATGGGAATTTACCTTCCTGTAGATAATACCATAACGGTGTCAGTTTGATACGTAAGGGTAGGTATCATAATTAACTTATCATTTACTGATCTGTTAGTATAGGTCTGATCAAACATTCTTCTCTTATATATATCATCCTTTCGTAAACTCTCTGACTGCAATATTCGTAAAGAGATTTGAAGGCCATTTCTATCTAAATTTATCTGACGTGCAATTCTGACAGTCGTCCTGTGAATCATTAGTCCACAGTGGAGGTTTGTGTGTCTATGTGTGGTACCCTCTTTCCTTCGGTGGCAAGCTAGAAACATTAGCCTCCACCACCGTACATGGCTAGCGTACCCGGTCAATTCTGGGCTACTTCTTGTGGCCATCAACTTTCACCTGGTCTTTCATCACAGATTCAGCTGGTTTTCCAGGTTAAAAAGGAACTCCTTGAACTCGTATGACCTCCAGCGGCCATTCATGATGGTATGTGCTCTCATGGATCTCGTGGACTTTGATTTTTCAAAGAGTGGACGGCTAATCTCACGCATCTTCAGGTGTTAACAGACAAGGAAGAAGCTGGGTGGCACAACTCGGGGTTGGGAGCAGGTAAAAACCGGGTTCTGTTGTCGCTGCGAGACAATGAGCAGCGTTTTGGAAGGTGTCTTGATCACCCTTGACATCAATTAACCCTCACGAATTTTCCTCAGAATTATGAAAAAAAAAAATACTTTCCCTTGCGGTTGATTGGTGCTCGTATTAGAGTGTCTCGTTGTTTATGGGAGGAAGGATAATGGCTCATCACTCGGTGACAAAATTGTTTTACTTCAACAGAATGACAATGAAGATCTTCTTGGATCAATACGACATCACCTCTTTCGTTGCATAAAATGTTGATAACGACGATAATCAAGTAATTGACAGACTTCCAAATTCTTTAACGTATTTTACGTAAACTTTGACGGTTTAGATAAAAAAAAAATATCGTAAAAAAAAAAAAAACAGTTCCTTACTGTTACGTAAATAATCGATTCGACCTCACCAGAGTTAACATGTCAGATCCGACCTGACCTGATCAAACCTCTTCAGACTCCAGTGGTAGTGATCTCTGTATGCGCAAAAATGTCAGACTGAAAAAACATAAGTTTGCATTTTGGTGTGATTTTTTGCCTCCAACCGAAGAGTGTTGGTGGAATGTATAATGCACTATCATGGGTTACTCCCAAGTTAACTATTAGAAGGACACAGTCATCATAAAGTTCAGTATGTTGTCGAAGAGAAAGATGGACAGACTAATAGGAAAAACGAATAATGTAATGAAAATTGCGTGATGGAGCAAAGGTCATTTGAGTACACAGACCTTGCCAGTCCTACAAAGTGGTAAGAGAGAGAGAGAGAGAGAGAGAGAGAGAGAGAGAGAGAGAGAGAGAGAGAGAGAGAGAGAGAGAGAGAGAGAGAGAGAGAGAGAGAGAGAGAGAGAGAGAGAGAGAGAGAGAGAGAGAGAGCGTGTGTGTGTGTGTGTGTGTGTGTGTGTGTGTGTGTGTGTGTGTGTGTGTGTGTGTGTGTGTGTGTGTGTGTGTGTGTGTGTGTGTGTGTGTGTGTGTGTGTGTGTGTGTGTGTCTCATTACCTACAAGTATTCCTGCTGGCCATGACCTCGCATGACTGGACTCCACCCAGGTGGGTTGCTACAGGCCTCACACCGAATAAGTTAATGCTGCTATTAATAGGTATGACAGCTGCAACAACTGCTCAGTCAACAACTACTGAGTCCATTGTAAGGAGAGAGAGAACCTTTGGTCTGACATCCTCTTTAGTGCTGCTTGTATCAGGGGACTACATCCTCTTCTGTAGTGTCAAGGCTATAGACCTCCTCCCTCGTACCTTTGGTCTGTGTGGTCCGTATATCTTCATAAACACTAGTGACCATACCGGAAGTTAAAGAAAAAATGATAAGTGGTTCTTCCTCGTTAGTTTGTGGTTAGTTTGCCTGTGGAATGGGAAGTGGAGAAGGTCATATTTCTAAAGTTTAGATAATACGATAAAGGTTTCTCTGAAGTTCCTCTGTATTTCATTATTCATATGCATTTTTTACCCATTTATTTATGATCATATTTTCATGAATACCATGACAGTTACTATCCTTATCGTTATCATTATCATCACAATAAATGTTATTACTGATAGTGCTTATTTTCAAGTGTAATCTCACCCGGACGAGGCTATATAGCTGCTATAGCAAATATGTTTTTGTGATAAATATGATGCTGTTAAGTTTGATAAGAGAGGATTCAACAATAACTATTTATATAAGTGACACACAGGGCCAAACAAATATGCATTCTATTTTTCTACTTCATCGGCATTTCCCGTGTTAGTGAGGTAGTGCCGTAGACAGAAGAAGAAAGACAGCATTCCTTCTCATTTATTTTCAAGCTGTCATGTATGTACAAATACACCGACACCACAGCTCTGCGGAACCACGCCTCACACACTGTTCCATGGTTTACCCCCTGCCGCTTCATATACTCTGGTTCAGTCCACTGACAGCACGTCGACCTGTGTATACCACATTATTCCAGTTAACTCTAATCTGTGCACATATTTCACCTTCTTGCATGTTTAGGTCCCTGATTCATTCAAAATCTTTTTCACTCGTTCCTTTCATTTTCAGTTACATCACCCCGTTCTCCTTCTTCTCTCTACTTCTGACACATATATCCTTTTTATTAACGTTTCCTTACTCATTCTCTCCATATGTACAAACCTTTTCAACACACCGTTTCCAGTTCTCTCAGTTGAAGAAACATCTTGAATACCGCAACCAGTGAAAATGTTTCAAGGATCTGATGGAAGGAGAGCTGAAGGTTAGAGAAATAAAGAGCTCTGAAACACTTAGATACATAGACCAATTGAATCCTAACACATCCAACGGGCCGGATAACTTAGCTCCAAGATTTTTAAAAGAGTTTCAGGAGACAGCTGATATACCCCATAATAAAAATATTCAACAAATCTCTATCGGATGGTTAGATGCCAACTGACTGGAAACTAACAAATGTTACTCTTACAACCAACACTGTTTCCACAATAGAAGATCCTGCCTGACAAATCTGCTGGAATCTTTTAATGTTATTTAACAAAAATGGGACTGAAAACACCGTCTGATGTAGTATAATTAGATTTCCAAAAGGCTTTCGATAAAGTACCTCACCAGAGACTTTCTTTTATATAAACTCAAACCACACGGAATTGGTGAAAAACTCTGTTCATGGATCAGAGACTGGCTTACCGGAAGAAAGTAGCGTTATATTAAACGGCGAAGCCTCGGATTGGCTAAACATAACGAGTGGTGTGCCACAGTGGTCGGTCCTAGGCCCAAATCTTTTCATAATATACATTAACGACCTAGAACTCGGCCTCATATCTAAGATCTTCAAATGCTGACAATTCTAAACTAAGAGGCAGAGCTGTAAACAGGCGGGGCTGCGAAATGATTCAAAGAGATCTTAACATACTAGCAGAGTGGTCAGACAGATGGCAAATGAAGTTTAATGTAGACAAGTGTAAAGTAATGCACTTTCGAGACAAGAATATACGTTATGATTACAAACTATTCGGAAACTTTAACTAAAGTAAATGAAGAAAAGGACCTTGGAGTTGTCATTCGCAACAATCTAAAGCACACTAGACAGTGTCAAGCAGCAAGTAAAAGAGGCAACCAAATGTTAGGTTTCATAGCCAGGAACATAGATTACAAGACACCAGAAACACATCTTTACACGTCTCTTTTTGAAGCTCACTTACTCTCACCACTCTCTTCTCACCGACACTGTTTTTTTTCTTTTACGTAAACCTCTACAAATCTTTAACCACGCATCCCACCAGCTGCCCCTCACAGCACATCAAAATCCAAAATTTTCTCATTTTCACGCCTATTGATCAATATGTAATCCAATAATGCCTTCTGACCATCTCCCCTGCTCATATGCGTATACTTGTGCATGTGCCGCCTTTTCAACCTGGTATTCCCAATCACCAGTCTTTTTCAGCACACGAGTCGATAAAGTGTTCACTATTTCCATTTATAATTCTGAATATTCCATGCTTCTTCCTCCTCCCCGAGGTATACCCTCAACTCCTCCATTGTTCACACTCGCATTCAAATTACCCATAACTAATACCCAGTCTCGTGTACCAAAGCTGCTGACACACTGACTCAGCTGCTCCCAAAACACTTGCCTCTCATGATCTTTCCTCTCATGGCCAGGTGCATAAGCACCAATAATCACCCATCTCCCCCCATCCACTTTCATTTCTACACACATATGTTTAGAATTTTCTTCCTTGCGCTCTTTCACACACTCTCTCAACTCCTGCAACAGGAGTAGTTCTACGTTTTCTATACCTCTTGTCTTCTCACCAGCCCTTGACTTTACTCCTATTTTAAAACTATTCTTCCTCTTTGCCCTTGACCTTGTTTCACTCAGAGCCAGAACATCCAGGTTTCTTTCCCCTACCTCTCCTCTCTTCTCATCTTGGTTACAGCCACAAACACTTAGAAATCCTCTGGCCTGAGCCTTCGAGAAGGATGTAGACTCCCTTGCTTGGTTCCTTCCTCTGTTCCGTCATTTAGAAATTGAAATACAAGAACGGGTTTGGGTGGGCTGTTCCAATCTTCTTTCGTGGATGAGTCTTTCTCCGTCTTTTACCAAACGTTACTTCGCTAACGCAGGAAAGAAGGAAAAGAGAAGTGGCCAAGTGAGGTTATTCCCTCTAAGGCACAGTCCTCTGTTCTTAACGCTACCTCGTTAACGCGGGAAATGGCGAATGTATATATATATATATATATATATATATATATATATATATATATATATATATATATATATATATATATATATATATATTTATATATAACCTAGTTACAGACGTTTACATAAGGAAACAAAAGAACAAAGTTCTAATCTTCGGCAGCCGGATATGGGAAAGAAGGCGCGTGTCGTCTTCATAGAGAGGCCTTTGTGCTGGCCTGGCCAAGGTAGCGGCGGCCAGATTAACCAGTCAGTACCCTGGGGTCGCCTGCCCAGCAGGGTGTGGCTGGACTTCGGACCTTACAGGTGGCCTTACGATAAGTAATGATGCGCTGCTCTCTGTATAGTTCACCGGCTTCACCAGTTTTTGTTCAGTTTGAACCAGTTTTCACTTAAAAAAAAACCCCAGAGGGTTCACTGCTGTATTCTCTTTTTTTTTTCTCCCTCATCCCATGGCTGATCTCGGTAACATACATCTCATTACGTGACGAATTATCAGTTTCATGTTCGTCTGCGATAAGTTCCCAAGTGCACTTTCGTGTAATAATCACGTCATCGGGGAGACACAAGAGAGAAATATAACAGTCAGTTCATATACATTGAAGAGACGAAGCTATGACGCCATTTAGTAAACATGTTTTCCAAATAGCGTCCTAGCTTCGTCTCTTCGATGTATATCAACTGACTTATATTTCTCTCTTGTGTATCCCCTGTTGATGTGATTGTTATGCGAAAGTGCACTTGTGAACTTATCGTGTTTCATTTCCCCGTGAACTCGTAGGAATCACGTGCAAAATTGTGATCCTTTCCAACATATTAATTATATATAATATAAAATATATATTATATATATATATTATAAAATATATTATATATAATATATATATATATATATATATAATAATATATAAATTTTATATATAATTAAATATATATATTATATAAATATATATATATAATATATATATTATTTATATAATATATATATATATAATATAAATTTTTTATATGAATATATGTATATGTTGTGGTGTGTGTGTGTGTTGTTTGTGTGTGTGTGTGTGTGTGTGTGTCGAGTGTTTTTGTGTGTGGTGTGTTTTTTGTGTGTGGTGTGTGTTGGTGTTTGGGGTGTGTGTACTTCTCGGCTTTTCCCGTGTTAGTAGGTATCCCTAGAAGAAGAAGAAAGACAGCATTCCTTCTCATTTATTTT